>NC_059133.1:44479958-44781094 GCF_020740605.2 Lemur catta | reverse complement strand
TGTTAATATGAGTAAAATAAGATGGTAGGCTGATATCACAGAATGGAGTAATGTTTATTTATTCATATAGTTATATCTTTTCATTCATTCCATGGTGGACCGCTAGCTGTCTCTGCCACACCTGCTGCTGCTTCTCCATTTATTCATCTTGCTTTTCTACTTTTTATTCCCCATTTACTCATTTGCACTTGAGGAAAGAAAGGCAATACGGGGCAAAAATTTCTTACTTAATTGGTTTTATTGAAATCTGTCCTTAGTACTCTTTGGATGTGGCAATGCCAAACACTGACTTTTTCTCCATAAGGTAGTTTTGTGGATTCTTTGGAGCTCCCATTGCTGGTGATCTCTTGTCTATGGTTGGTTCCCTTGATGTGGTCTATAATCCCTCAGGTAGGTCTTATAACTCCTTCAAAGACCCTGGTTGCTGTTGAGGTTACCATGTAAAATCAGCAGTACCTTGAGCAAAGCCCCTCTCAAGACAAACCATCCTCCCCCTTCCATGTGATCCAAGTCTGGCTCACCAACATTTGGATGTGTGGGCCATCCTCACCACTGCCCTGTCGTTGACTGTAGAGAGCAGCTGGTGAGCCACAAGCTTAAATTTTTTTCAGACACGTACGTGTTCCTCAGATTCCAGGGACCATATACTAAGACTTTCAAGTGTTTTTTTTTTATTATTATTTTGCTTTTTTGTTTGTTTTTGTATTTTTGAAGCCCCTGCAAATTGGCTTGGTGCAAGAGAAATCTCACCTCTCCCTTCCCTTCTCACAGGGAAGTTAGATGTGAACTCTCAGTACACTGACTATTCTCACCAAAGAGAACTTCCCTACCAGCTGCTTCTTTTCCTGACAAGGCTGTGTAACAAGGAAACTTTGGACTGTCTTCCTTTCTTTCTGCTGGAATATGGCTCTGGGTCTTGGGGTGCAACAGAGACTTTGTGACACGAGCAAAAATCTCAAGGATGAAAGCTGAAGATCATGAAATAGAAAGACAGAAAAGACCTAGTTCCTCAATGCTAGAGTAGTTGAACCTACTCTAGCAACTGTCTGCTGCTGTAATTCTTATAAGAAGTAGAATTCTTATAAGAAGTTACTAAAGTAAAAGAAATGGAAGGAATAAGTCCACTGCTTAGAAGAGATAGCATCCTGTTAAGAAATAACACAGTAGAGACAAAAGCACTGGACTGCATTGTTGTCTTGATTTCATTTATTTTATTATTTTTTTGTCCAGAAGGATGATTTTTCAACTGAAAAATTATGGTAAAGCATTTCTTGGAGGAAATCAAAGATCAGAATAAGTGGCAAGATTGTGAAGGAACACTCAGTTGCCTTAGATGAGTTAAGTTTCCAAGTCTAGGGGAATTATGTCCCAAAATATACCCTCTGCTTGAAACACCTATGCCCCACAACACCCTCATTCATCTGGATAATTAGTACTTACACCTGGGGGCTCAAATAGGGGCGAATCTTCTCCAGGAAGTTTTCCTGGCTCCCTAGACTGGTACAAAGGCTATACCACTGCAAGTTCTCTGAGCACTCTGACTGCACTGCCCTCAAAAGGCTCATTGCTAGACCTCGCCTGTAAATTAGCTGTAAAAGGACTTTCCCTTATTCTCCATTGCATCGCCTGGGCTTGGCACAGTGGCGTGGACTATGGGAGCTAAGTGCTCAATATGCATTTCTTAAATCAAAGAATTGAATACATCACTGTATCCTTCTTGATTCTTTCTCATAGAAGAGTTTTTCTGCTCCGAGGCCGCAGCTGAATAGACCATTGTGTGAGCATGGAGTCATTGTTGTCTGAATGGTAGAAACAGAGATACCTGGGAGAGGGACTATAAAAATATACTGTGCTGAAAAATGCTTTGTTAGGTCCAGAGCGGCAGCAGTGATATCTGAAAGAATATTCAAACCTTTGTGACACTCAATACTGCAAAATGCAATACACCACAATAATTTCCCCTTAACCTAGCAATTACAGAGTGTCAAGACTTGTGCTAAAGACTTTTAAATTCTCCCAACAATCCTGAAAGGTGGAAGTTCTCTCTCCCATTTGGTGTTTAGGAAACCTGCTCTGAGAGGTAAAACATCCTGCCGGGGCCCACGGGGGTGGCAGCTGTGAGAGGTGGTGCTCAAACACAGGTCTGCTTAATCTTCAGCCCTTGTACCCTGTGCTGTTCTCCTGGGGCTGCAGTAACATAGTACTGCACCTGGGTGGTTTACAGAAACAAGTTTATTCTCTCACAGTTCTGGAGGCTAAAAGTCTAAAATGAAGGCGTCAGCAGGACAACGTTTCACCTGAGACTCTGGGTAGAATCCTTCTTTGCCTCTTCCTGGCGTCTGGTGGTGGCCGTGGATGTTTGGCACTCCTTGGCTTGTAGCTGCGTCTCTCCAGTCTGTGCCTCAGTCATCACATGGCCTTTTCCTTGTGGGTCTGTCTTCACGTCGTCTTCCCCGTAAGGACACCAGTCATATTGGATTAGGCCCCTCTCGTGACCTCATCTTAACTGATTACATGTGAAATGATCCTATTTCCAAAGAAGGTGACATTCTGAGGTCCCGGAGGGTAGGACTTCAACATACCTATTTGGTGGACACAGTTCAACCCATAACACTGTTACGCTGCCTCTCTGGAAAATGTGAGAGTGACTTAAGCATGATTTTCTTCACCTTGAGAGCACAAAAAACAAATTGTGCTGAAGAGGCACGACAGAATAACACAATAAAGTAGAGGGAATCCTAAAAAGCACATCTAAATACCAATCGCTTTATTTTTACTTTGTATCATGAAGTTTCAGTCAATAAAATATGTTTCTTAAACTACTTCCATGTTAATAGAAATGCTACTGTCACGATAAAATTTAACAGAAGCAAAGCCTTATACTTAAGAAATATTGATTTTTACATTAGAGATTTGACTTCATTGTACAGAAATGAAGTCAAAGTTGACCAGCGTTAGGAGTGAAAGCAGACAAGTGACTCAGGTTTTGTGCAGCTGGTTAGGCAGTATTTATTGTCAACAGCGGTAGAGAAAGCCCGCTATCCACGTACACTTTGTACCTCCTCTTCCAGAGTGTGCAGTTGCCACTCAGCTAGGGGTTGACTGCTCAGCACTGGGATGTGAGCCGAAGTGATGTGTGTTACTTGTAGGTTTCATGCTCTCATTTTGCCATCCACTGGTTGGGGTGAGGACACCAAGGCTCAAGAGGCATATGACAGATGGAGTCTATGGCCCTAAATTACTGTCTGTGTAGAGGAAATCTGCCTACCAACCAGGACACTTAGTGGACTAGTATGTTAGGCAGTAATAACTAACAGGTTGGATTTGTGTGTTACCACAGTTAGTGCTATGCTAATTAACACAGAAAGTTGTACCTCAACATAAAGCACTACTACAATTAAAACAAAAACAAATTACATTGACTTAGAGGTCAAGTGTAGGTGGTGAGGAAATAGATAACACAAGCTGGAAAAAAATGGAAACCAGCATGAAACAGAAGCACAATATTTGGTAAAATTTTCCTGTGTCATAACAGACCACATGTCTACTGAGCATATGGCTTTAGAAGAAGTGGTTGAAAAGAGTAATAATGTGTGGTGCTTTTCTTGTCACTTTTAGCAAGGTATTCTAAAACAAACAAAAGATGACCTCATGCAAAAATTGGCTGATCTGAAATCACAGTTGGACATATGTAACTTCACAAGGAGGGAAAAGCTAACTCCTCTAGAATCCGAAAAGAAAAAGGCTGAAAACTAAAATCTTAGAGGAACAGAAGCCTATGACAATTTCTCAGTTGAATAAAGGGATTCAGTTCTGTGGCAAAAATGAGCATGAAGCTATTGCAGTCCTACCAAGCCTATTCTTTCAAGTGCCTCCAAAGCAGCTATCATTAAGTCGAAAAACAGAGACACAGGGAGAGGAAACATAAACCAGACATATGAACCTACCTTTAGGAAGGAATTTGGGATGTGATTACTTACCGGTACAGGGGCTGATTGGAAACAAATAGATCGGAAGCCTGCTATATTTCTGAGGGATCTTTACTGCCAAAGGTACCACTAAAATAATCTGTTGATTATTCAAGTTTTAAAACCTTTGGGACCCCAAACTTCCACAGGCAAAATATAAGCAGTGACAGCACTACAGATCCCGTGGAGACCATACTTCCCAATGTCCCCTCCAGGTGGGACAGGAAGCATATTAGAAAGCAAAGGTTTTCAGAGAATGGAGCCAGGCTCCACTGAGAGCAAATGAAAGGGAGTTTCTCCCAGAGAGCAGATTCAGGACCTTAATCTAGGAACTCCCCTCTCCTTTAGGCTCCTAGATTCTTTTGACATGTTTCATTTATTTTTTTAAACCGTGTTCAGCTTTATCTGGCTCATCCTGTGCTTTTCTTGTCAGATATTCAAGTCAGCCCTAAAATCAGATATTATTCCAAAAAGCCCAGCTTCCTCTCAATGGGACTAGCATTTAGTAACCAAGGTTTAGCGTCCTTATTGCAATTGGGATGTCTTTACTTCCAGGCCCTTTCAGCAGACAAACCTGGGGTAGTGAGAGAGGTGGGAGCTACATACACACGTATCTATTAATCTCTATGTATGTATCTGGGCATTTGCAGAGGTGGGTTTTGCTTCAGCTCTGGGAACTATCTCTAAATATGGAGTATCTACATCTAGGAGTGTCAAAATGTTCTTCAATAAATTTATTTTTTGTGGTCTACCTCTGATCTGAGGTACCCTGGAAATCTTGAGGCTTTGACCCTCTTGCCCAGATCTAAGACAAAGGAGAAATCTGTTTCCTCTCTTCATCTTGCTTTAGGATGAGAAAGACGCACTTTTCAAAATTCCTCAGATGGGGTATGTGGGTAAGATACTCCCTGATTCCTCACACAGCTCTGTCACCAGGTCAGAGAATATGGCTGGATCTAGGATCCTGAGTTTAGTTCTTTTGCTATAGATGATTTTCTTCTGTCTTCTCACGTGCAGCTTTGAGATGTACATGGATAGCAACCACATACATTGATACTGCGTTATCAGGCACTATGAAAAACCGTGTATCAATTAACTACTCATTAATTTATTCCTCATAAAACATTATGTATTAATTGATATCACTATTGCTATTTTACATATCAGTAAACTGAAATACAGTTAAGTAATTTACTCAAGACACAGACATTAAATGGAGGAATGTGAAGTCAAAACTAGACTGCGTGACTCAAATCACTCTTCTTAACTTCTATGATATGCTATATCTTATGGGTAACTTGGGTAACTTTAATTCTTTTTCTTTTTTTGAGGTATCTTGTTTTTTCTCTCTGGAAGCACAAACATTTTTCTTTTCTTTCTTGTAATTCAAGAATTTTACTATGATATGCCCAGGTATGCTGTTTTGTTTTGGTTTTCTCACCAAACCTGCTTGGAATGTCGGACCTCCTTTCAAGCTACAAATTCAGGTTTATGTTTAGTCTAGGAAAATTTTCATCTATTATATGTAAAATCATTGGTTGCCTCTTGCCCATCTTTTACATTTGTCTCTTAGTGGAAAACCTATTACTCTTATGTTAAATCTCTGGACCCATCCGTGTGTTTCCTTCATCTTTTCTCTCTCTACGTTTTTGTTCTGTTCTTTGAGTGGTTTCTTGTACTTGGCATTCATGGTCACTAATGCATTAAATTAATGAGTGGTAGTTAATTGATACATGGCTTAGAACAGTGCCTGGTACATAGTATCAGTAGATTCCATCTTTTGCTTCAATTCACCTATTGGTTTTTTGTGCGTTTGCTTGTTTGAAAAATCATGTTTGGTGTTTTTAGTTCCAGAAAACCTTTGGGGTGGACTCACAGCTCTGACTCCTCAGGGGGCCTCAGCAGTGCTCTTTCTCTGTGCACCTACCTCTTTGGGTCCGACCTTCTCTGAATGATGGAACCACGTAGCTATTAATATATCCGTGCCTTTCCTGTTGTTGTTGGCTCGTTTAGGCTTAGGTCTGATGTCTCCAGTACCATAGTGGGGTGGTCCAGCCTGTGCCAAAGCATTTTCTAACTCGAAGAACAGAGGGGGAGCTGGGAGGAAGCCTCCCTGCTCTACTGTCTCTTCACACTGTGAAGGCCAAGCCCAACCACTCGCTTTTCTTTCCACTTCTTGGGGATCAGAAAGAACAAATATACTCTCATGGTACCTATGCCAGTTTTACTCTTGGGTGTGCACAAATTTCTCAGGACCGTCTGGTTCTAACTCTTGCCCTGGGGCTCCCCAGTAGGGCTTTAGAGCCTCCAGCCTGATCCTCAGGGAGAAGGACCCACACCAGCTTTGGGGGCATCATCTAGTGCCCAAGAGCAACCACTCAGATCCTACGGGTAGATGGGACTAGGAATAGAGGGAAAGTGAGGTGCACTTAGGTTGTTTGCTATGTTTCCAGAATCTGTCCTTAGATTCAAAACAACTAAAATAAGAATAAAGTACAATAACCAAATTATATATTATCTTTCTAGTATCAAATTTTCACTCATCCATTAATCAAACATCTCATGAAACTCCACTGCTTTTTTTACACCTTTAAAAATATTACCGATCAGAATATTCTAATTATGAATTTGATATGTATATCCAAGCATATACAATTTAGCCGAAGAAAATTGTAAGGGACAAGGTCAAAGAACAGAAAGAGTACATGAGGAAGAGGATGCTTGCAGGGGGAATTTTTCTTCATTCAGTTCATCAATACCATGTCCCTTTAATGTAGTCATCCCTCAATATGTAAAAATCATAAACTTTTCAAGGCACTGGTAGATCAAGTCAGGGCTTAATAGAAAATTCAGCCGGGGCAGAGTTGAGATTCTCTTGAAAATAAAGATGTGCTTATAAGGACAGCCACGTGGGTAAAGGGTCTCAACTGGAGATAACTTAAGTTAGTATGTGTATATGTCCGGCCAAAATTCTCCTTAGAAAACATTTATTGAACCTCCTGTAAGCTGGAGATGAATGAGAAATCAAAGCCATAAAGTTCTATATCATATTTGTAATTTTAGCCTAGAAAAATTTTAAGGGAAATACAAGTAGACAACCATTTTGGCTACATAAAATTTCAATAAAGCACCCATAGAATTGCCTATCTTTAAGCAATACTCCCTTGTATAGTCTCTAAGATGAACTATTTACAAAATGTACATCATGGCGAACAAATGAGATCATTTTCTTCTTGTCACCTTATCAGAAATGCCTTTTCTGACCACCTCACTACCACCGGCTGTTTCTTCTTGCTAGCACTTAGCACCACCTGACACACGTCATTCATTTGCATGCCGATGGCCAGTCTCCCCCGACTAGATTGGAAGCTGAGAGCAGGGACTTTATTTCACTCATTGCTGCCTCCCCAGTGCTGAAAAGAGCACCCAAAATATGATAGATAATAAACATGTGTTGAATCAATGACTCACTGACAGACTCACTGAATGAATGAATAAGTGAATGAATGATTGAATGAATTATTATTTGTACACTAGGTAAAAACTACATGATATCTCCACAAATAATGATTTTAGTTTTGGAATATTGATTTATAACATCTTCTTCTGGCACTGATTAAATGGCAGGATCATCTACCTATGAAATCCACTACTGGATGGAGGTAATCAACCCTGTCTTTTGTTTATAAGGAAATTTTAAGTTTTACCCTTATTGAGCTGGGTAGAACTCAAAGATGGGAAAATATTCATCAAGCTATCAGAAAAGCAGTCCCCATTAAGAAACAATTTTTAAAGGGGAAGGCCAGAACTCACCCCTATTTGCCTTTGCATGAACGTATTAATTAATCCACGCAGAATCCTTCCTCTTTCTGCTCATCTATCTCTACTTCCTCCTTCTTTTTTGAGATCTCAGACTATTGACTATGACTCAGTTGATACATCTTAAACTCATATTTGTAAAAGATGAATACAAAGTTGTCCTATTTTAACTACAGTTTACTTCTAGCATAAATTTTACTATGTACCATAATTCTATACCCAAATAGTACATTATTCCAAAATTTTAAATAAAAGCACTATTCTCTTTTTAAGATAATAAAATGTCTTTGATGCTCCAATAGCAGTTAAGGTCAAAGTCTTATAACACTGGATGATTAGACACATTGTTCCTCAGAACATGACCATCTGCAGGGTTTGGCTTATCAAGGTTATTTTCACTGTCTCAGAAACTGCTGAGATTTAAGCAATACCAAATACAGAGATTCTGAACAATTATTATTTGTCAATTAAAAAATAAGAGAAAGATATACAGAGATTCTCAGAGTCATACTTTGACGGTCTTTTAAACCACTCTGATGGAGATTAATGATTTCATAGACTATGCAGATTTATTACTTCTACAGTAATACAATTACTGCTAGACTCAGTAAATGACACACTATTTCTTACAAAACCAGTAGCTTTTTGTCAAGTTAGTATTAATATTTTGAAGGATCTTACTGTCCAATTCTTGATGTATTTGTGGGTTAATGACATGCCAACTCAGTTAGCACAGTTATGACACTTACCCAATAGTTTCCAAGGCTGCAAAAGTGGTTAAAAATGTTCCCTCCAGAATTAGAAGGCAGGGAGGTGAATCCTGTTTCTGCCATGTCCTTGGGCAATCTCGGGCACGTAGCTTCACGATTTTGTGCCTCCTTTCCCCCATCTATAAAATGGGGGTGGTAATAAGAGCACTCACCTTATTCGATTGTTGTGAAGATTAAGAATTAATCCATCTGAAGCACCTGAGACCATGCCTGGCACATAACAATGGAGCACAGAGTTTTTCTGGATTACCTTTAACTTCCCAGGAGGAATCAGACAGATTTCTAAGCTACAAAATACTAGGTTGTCAAAATTAACTGTATCTGCTTCATAAAGTTTCATGGAGCAGAATAAATTCTAGGTTGGGTTAACTGGCTTGGGTGTGTTTCCATTCACATTTAATTCCTTAAATTGTTCTACATGGTTCTCTGCAAAGCAGGAGCGACCCTTCCAATTTACCATATGATTGGCAAAAATCCTATGTTCTGACCCTTCAGGGAGTAGATTCTGCTTACAACAAGGATGTTTTGTTCTTGCTGGAAAAAAAAAATCTTGTACAGTTTATTTTAAGATTACAGCTTTAACAGAATCATTGATTTATTAATTTCTCCTTTGGCTGATGGGAAGATAGACAAAGTTTGAGGTTCTTGTCCCCAAAAAGAAAGCACATTTTATATTGCTTTAGAACTTTCAGATGCCAATTTAAATATACTCTTTTTTAACAACCAATTAGCATACAGTGTTTTAAGATTAATGCTTCTATTCCAGAGGAGACAGAGTTCAACTCTAGAAGTCCATCTTTCCCAGGGGACTTCTCACCTACATCCCTGAGAGGACATGCTCATGGTAACTAAATAGAGACCCAGATTTTGTTCTTGTGAATGTTATTGGCCTTCAATTTCCCTTAACAAGTTTGCTCTAAATAGCTTTATTGTTTAGAATTCTATCCTCTTTTCAAATCTTCAAAAACAGTACTCTTCTCTGAGCAGAGCCCCTTTTACAAGCAATAGTTAACTAGTATGGCTTGCAGTTTTTAGGCTATAGAAAGAATTTTATTTGCCTAGACTGAATCAGCAATATAGCCTCTGAAGATATCTGAGACTCAATAAAAGATAACAGAAAATGGGCTTTTAGGAGAGGCACATTAAATTGACTCCCCTCGGCTTCTATATACCCGTCACCACTGAGTATCTGTCTGTTGATGTGTCATTGGTTTGCAATAGGTCATGTGGAGATAGGAAGCTGAAATATTTACCATGGTGCTGACAGACAGTATGATTTTCAGAGGTGACATTCGAGATATTGTCTATTGCTTACCTAAGCCATTTCCACCTCTTCTTTCCAGCTAACAGAATCCCAGTTTGTACAGATAGGGACTTCTCAGGGATGAACCGGAATGGATGTAAACCAGGCATTCTAATCTTGATACGGTTGATAAAAGTAGCACTGGACTAGACATTTTATGAGACCTGAATTCTTGTACCAATTTTATAAATACACCAGCTGAATGATCATATGCAATTTACTTACCTTCTGTAAGGCTCACTTTTCTGCTGAAGAAAATCCAGGATTTTACAAAACCAACTCTGAAGGTCTAATGCTTCAGTTGACTTGGAGCCTGGTTGCCTCTCTGTTGAGTTTATTTTATTGCTTGTCTTAGATTATTTCCTCTTAGAAGAAGAGGAAATAATCTAGCCCCACAGTTCTATTGGGAAGAAACTAAGGGAATGCTTTCCTCAAATTCAAACCCTACTACTTGTTATTCCACCGGTATAGTTTCATTTTATCATGCTGTAAAGGCTTTGAAAATTTCACTGAATGTCACCTTGGAGAATTAGGCTTACTTTTTAGTGAACGAATACCTTATCAGTTGACACTACAGTAGATGGTAGTATAGGCAGGGGAGGTGATGACAGGTAGGGAATGAAGACCAAGAGAGAGAAATGAATAATGAGGCTAATGGGGAAGATGGAGGATATGGAAAGACACGCTTTGCTTAATTTATCTTTTTTTTTTCTGCCCAACACCTCCTTTATACAATGCCTATCATAGCCCCAAGTCATGTTGGGTGGGTGATCCTAATAGAATAATGACATGCTATGGTATTTGTGAAGGCCTGAATTCAGTTGGGAAGGACTGTGAGAATAAATCAAAACAAAAAATATATTCCATTCTCTTTTTCCCAAAACACAATTTTACTTTCATACTGAATGGATCCACATCTATACTTTAGACATTCCATCACCAAAATTTGATAGGAAATAAATGAACTTTTTAAAAAACACAACTTTCAGCAAAATTTATACATTTGTTGGTTTTAAAGCTATTGCCGAGTTCTCTCCTTTGATTATGTAAGTCCTGTCACTTTACATCTAAACCAGCTATATGTGCTTCAAAAGAGAATAGCCTGCTATTTAGGGCTTCCCAGCCATTGTCACAAAATCAGACCACCACTCAGCATGCTGTCACTCAGACAGAAAAGAAATGCCATCTTATCTCTGCAATTTGTCACCCAAATAGCTCTCTGAAACTCCTTTGCTTCACAGCTAGAGTGGAAGTTAATCCATCTAACAAGCCACGCATCATTTTCCAAAAAAGGTCAGCTTGATACACTCAGAGACCACAGGCACGTATGCAGCAAGTTTCCATCAGCCACCTTGATATCCTTCCAGCACTGTCACATGTGCACGTGATATAAGGAACTAACTCAAGAATTGGTGGTAAATCTGTGGGCTGCCAGATTTTCCTATCTGCATTGAAAGAACAAAACCATGGAATGTCTCTTGGATCCAAGTTCTATTTGTGCAGTTGGTGTGAATTTTTATTTGGCCTCTGTTCCCCAGCTACAGTCTGAAATCTTAGAAACATTTGCTTCAGCAGGACAGCTGGCTCTTCAAATAGGAACACTCTTGAGCTCTAGGATCATGAACGTGGCGTTTGTTTACTTCTTCAGAACAGCCCATCTGGATTCTTTACACTAAAGCAAGAGGCAAGCAGAAGACAGATGGAGAGAAAGTAGAGACCCCCCAGGAAAGGAAGCCTCGTTTTCAGTCTGCCTGGGCAGTAGATTCACTCTGAGGCTGAAGTTTCAAGGACCCCTCACTTGGTCTGGTATCATATAGACAAATATTCACCTTCTTACATACATTTGCACTGATATAATAATATTTTGGAGGGTTTTTTGTTTTCTAAAAGAAATTGTACTAAAAGACCTACAAACTTCGTTTCACTCCTTCTTCTGGGGAATCCTAGCAACTCCAAATGGCCTTTGTCACAACTGACACTTAAACTCCAATTTCCACATTGTTGTGTAGAAACAATAAGCTATAGTGACCAACTGAGTTGTAAAATTATCTGGAGTATTTTATTAACAGCAGTGATTGAGGAGCATAACTGACAACCTAGCAAATCTTTAACACTTAAGAAAAGATATTCTTTATATATATATCCATTTTACTTTGCTTACACAGATGGAGCCTTTTAAAAAATGTTTCTTGTGAAAGAAGTATGTTTTTTAGATTATGTTATCCTAGTTTATGTCATTAGACACCTGAGAACCCAAGTTTATAGAGATTGGCAACATGGTTTTTGTAAATATGTTTAGGTACTTATCTCCTAGACTATTGCAAGTGAGATGAACAATAATTATAAATTTATCACAAAATAAAGATAGAATATTAAGAAACATATCAAAGGTTATAAAGTCTCAGTCTATCTTTTCACAGATTGACTGTCAAATTCATCCTGGTGGAGAAACAATTAGTAAAAAATAGATGTAATATCCTGACATTGAGCATATTTCATACTGAACAAGACTGTTTAAAATTCTTCATGTAGCAGGTTCAGGCTGCATTTTAATTAAATGCCATGCAGAAGTGCTCAGCTTTTGAGCCATGCAATATTCCCAGGACAATAGTAAATTTCCAGGGAAAAATTGAGCTGCTAACAAGTTATTTCTGAAATTGTCCTCTATTCTTTATTATTTCAATGTAATGACCTTGCCACTCAAAAAACATTCATTAAAATATTTTGTTCACTCACAAGTGATAACTTTGATAGCAAATGTCTTGACAGCATAATAACTAATATTTGCATCACATTATGTGATATTTAAAATTATTTCCTCATCATTTATCTCATTTAAACATCACATCAACCTTATCAGTTTCATTAGCCTTGGTTTTCAAATAAGAACATTGAGCCCCAGAGTGGTTAACTAGTCCTAAATCTCAAATCACAGGGCTAGAATTTTAACCATAGTTCCAAAACTTTCTATTAAACCCCAAACCGCCTTTTAGTTAAATAATATGTAATCTTTTAGCAAAAACCAAAATGTTCAAAGCTTGTTGTCATAAGCACTGTTGACAGTTCTTTTATAAGAACTTTTCTCTTTCATTGCTTTAAATAGCAGGGGTTAAAAAAAATCACTTTTATTTCCACTGCTGATTGGGAAGTACCAAATGAAAAGAGCCAGGAAGCATAGAAATGAAATAAACGTCATATAACAATTAAAAATCATATTTTTAGTGAGGCAGGGAGAATGGGGAGTTATTGTTTGGTGAGTACAGAATTTCATTTTTCTGAGATGAAAAGAGTTCTAGAGATGATTACACAACAATGTGAATGTATTTAATGTCACTAAACTTTACATTTAAAGTGGTTAAGATGTAAATGTTATATGTATTTAAACACAATTAAAAATATTTTTAAAAGATGAACAGATGTTCATTTTTTGAAAATTTTGAACTGTTGGGGAACTAGGACTAACTATTATAGTAAGGGCCCATGGAGATTTCTTAAAAAACTGAAAATAGAAACTACCATATGATCCAGCAATCCCACTACTGGGTATTTATTAAAAACAAACAAAAAAATACCAAAAAAATGGAAATCATTACACCAAAGGAATACCTGCACCCCTGTGTTTATTGCAGCACTCTTCACAATAGCAAAGATAGGGAATTAACCAAGTCATCCATCAACAGATGAATGGATAAAGAAATGTGGTACATATACATCATGTAATACTATTTGACCATAAAAAAGAATGAAATCACGTCATTTGCAGCAACATGGATGGAATTGGAGGTCATTATGTTAAATGAAATAAGTCAGGCATGGAAAGATAAATGTCATATGTTATTATTCATATGTGGGAGCTAAAAAAGTTGATCTCATAGAAGTAGAGAGTAGAATGGCAGTTAACCGAGGCTGGGAAGGGTGTGGGGGCGGGGGTGGAGGGGTTGATGAAGAGAGTTGGTCAGTGGGTACAAACATACAGTTAGATAGTAGGAATAAGTTCTAATGTTTGATTGCAGAGGTGGGTGGCTGTAGTTAACAACAGTGTATTGTATACTTCAAAATAGCTAGAAGAGAGGACTTGAAATGTTCTCAACACATAGAAATGATAAATACTTAAGGTGATGGAAACCCCAAATACCCTGATTTGATCATTACCCCGTCTATACATGTAACAAAATATCACATGTATCACATAAATATGTACAACTACTATGTTGCAATAAAAATTATATAGAGTAATAGCACAAATTTTTGCTTAAAAATTTCAGTAGAGATTGGGAAGAAGAAGTACCAAAGCAATAGTGGTTACTTCTGGATTAAGGGTCAGTAAAATTTTTTTGTAAAGGGCTAGTTAGTAAATATTTTAGGATTTGTGTTCTTCATAAAGTCTCTATCACTTATTTCTCTTTGTGTGCATGAGTTTGTGTATTGATGGTGGTGGTGTTATTTATAACTTTTTAAAAATTTAAAAATCATTCTTAGCTGGATTACTCACAAAAACAGGCCATGAACAGAATCTGGCTCTCCAGTAGACCCCTCAAATAATGGTGGCAATTTTTATTTTCTTCTTCTATGCTTTTCTACATTTTCAAAATATGACACAATGAGCACGTAGTACATTTCTACAAATGGAAAATAAAACTTAGCCTTATGTTATGGTCTTAAAGATTGCTTCATAGTGTGCGTGCAATATTTGTTCCTTTCTCCTGAGAAGATCGTAAAATTAATAGGGTATGATTATCATCTATTATCCTTAAGGAAATTACCGAAGGTCTGAGAGCCTCTTTCTGAGGAGATGCATGACACTGAGGGAGGAGAAAATAACAAATACTGACAGAATGTCAAGTGCAAAGCCCTTTGGAGGTTGTACTGGTTTGCCTCCTGAATTCCATTAGGAAAAAGAAAAAAATGGTGACTAGATGTCAGCTTTGAACCTACGACAAATGAGATAAGGATGTGATACCACTATGGGCCTACAAGTCTGGCCTGGGGGAAGGTCTTCCCCTCTGAAGCAACAGCCCCCCCATGTCCCCCCCATGTCCCCTCTGAAGCAACAGCCCCCCCATGTCCCCATGTCCCTACAAGTCTGGCCTGGGGGAAGGTCTTCCCCTCTGAAGCAACAGCCCCCCTATGTCCACTGGTGGCTGCCAGTGGTGAGGAGGAAGCCGGGCCAGGTGAGGGACCCTGGACTTCTTGGCAGGCAGATGGCGAAAGCAGTGGGCACAGCACCTGACTTGGGCTGAGCATTGCCTGACATAATAAATATGTGGCCAAAGAAATAAGCCAGAAAAACAAGCGAACAAAACCCTTTGACTGACCTCTGTCTCCTGGTGTCATACATAAAACTTTCTCCAATTGTGATTAGAATACGGTCACTTCAGAGAGGGGAGTCCCTCCAATTTTGGCAGCATCTTGTAGGTCACAGTTCATTCTCCCTCTGGCCTCACAGAAAGTATGGACAATTCACTTTATTTTTAGTTTATATTAATTTATTTTCCCTTCTTGAATCTCCCCATAGAGCTTCTCCTCAAAATTTTTCTTGCTTTCCTTTATGTTCTATGCTTAGTCCTCATTTTCTACTTTTTCTAATTATCCCAATACAAATGATCAGAAATTCTTATACCCTGGGAATGAAATTCCTGTGCTTGCCAATCAAGTTTACAAAGGTCCCTTCCCAAACACCTGAATTCCAGGGCAGGAAAGCGTGACAAGAATGGAACACTGTCTTTGAGAGCTTTGGGGAAGGTGAGAGTGATGGTCGTGCTTTCACAGCGATGCGGGAGGTTTAGTCGCAGCTGAGAGTAAGTCATCTGACTGGGTAGATGACTAGGTATTTTACTCTTTGGCTCCACAGACTCTTTTTTTTTTTTTTTTTTATTTTATTTCAGCTCATCATGGGGGTACATAAATTCAGGTCATATACATTGTCCCTGTCCCGTCCGTCCCCCCGAGTCAGAGTCCCAAGCGCGTCCGCTCCCACTCTCCAGACAGTGCGCCTGGCACTCGCCATGTATTCATACCTTGATCCCCTTCCCCCCCACCTCCCCGGGTCTGCACCCTCAAGCATGACCATTCCCCAGAGGGTGCGCAATGCACTCGTCATGTAGGCATACACCCATCCCCTCCCCCCACCCCCCCATCCCAGTCTGATATCCAATTGGTATCCTTCCCTGATGTACATTTAGGTGATGATCAGGGAAACCAGTTTTCTGGTGAGTACATGTGATGCTTGTTTTTCCATTCTTTGGATACTTCACTTAGTATAATGGGTTCCAGCTCTCTCCAGGAGAACCAAAGAGATGTCGTATCATCGTTATTTCTTATAGCTGAGTAGTACTCCATGGTATACATATACCACAGTTTACTAATCCATTCGTGGATTGATGGGCACTTGGGTTGTTTCCACATCTTTGCGATTATGAATTGTGCTGCTATAAACATTCGGGTACAGGTGTCTTTGTTAAAGAATGACTTTTGTTCTTCTGGGTATATGCCCAATAATGGAATTGCTGGATCAAATGGTAGGTCTATTTGAATCTGTTTAAGGTATCTCCATATTGCTTTCCATAGGGGTTGCACTAGTTTGCATTCCCACCAGCAGTGTATGAGTGTTCCTGTCTCTCCGCATCCACGCCAACACGTGTTGTTTTGGGATTTTTTGATAAAGGCCATTCTCACCGGAGTTAAGTGGTATCTCATTGTGGTTTTGATTTGCATTTCCCTGATGATTAGGGATGTTGAGCATTTTTTGATACGTTTTTTGGCCATTCTTATGTCTTCTTTTGAAAAATTTCTATTCATGTCCTTTGCCCATTTTTTGATAGGATTGTTTGATTTTTTCTTGCTGATTTTCCTGAGTTCTAAATAGATTCTTGTTATCAGTCTTTTATCTGATGTGTAGTATGCGAAAATTTTTTCCCATTCTGTAGGCTGTCTGTTTATTTTCGTGACTGTTTCTTTGGCTGTGCAGAAGCTTTTTAATTTAATCAGGTCCCATTCGTTTATTTTTGTTGTTGCTGCAATTGCCTTAGGGGTTTTCTTCATAAATTCTTTGCCTAGACCAACGTCTGTGAGAGTCTTTCCTACATTTTCTTCTAGAATTCTAATCGTTTCCCATTTAAGGTTTAAATCTGTTATCCACCATGATTTGATTTTTGTGAGAGGTGAAATCTGTGGGTCCTGTTTCAGTCTTCTACATGTGGCTATCCAGTTTTCCCAGCACCATTTATTGAATAGGGACTCTTGTCCCCAGAGTATGTTTTTGTCTATTTTGTCAAAGATTAGATGATTATATGAGGATGGTTTTATATTTGGGTTTTCTGTTCTGTTCCACTGGTCTCCACAGACTCTTTATCATACTAATCAAAGTAATAGAGAAGATATTTATCTAGAATGTCAGGTTTGCAGAGTCATGGCTTGTTAGCTGTTGAATTCTTACCCTTCAAGGGAGATCGAGTGTTGCCTAAAATAGCTCCTAAGTGCATCAGCCCCTTATGTGCTTTGGTTGTGTAGGATCTGCCCTAATCAAAAATGAGTTTTGGAAATGCTCCTGTGATCAGAGACTTTGGAGAGGATTCTGTTAATATGAAATAAATTAAAGCAGCTGCCAACCAAAGACATATCCTCATTTGTCTTCCTCCCTGACCATTCCATTCCCATTAAAATCAACTCTCAATGCTTTTAAAAGAGCTTGCTCCTGGTCTTGCACTTAGAGAACATTCCTTTTGTCATTGCACTCTGGAAAGAGAGGGAGGCAGTATTCAAGGCTAACCTGGGCAAATGCATCAGCCCCGCACTCCTGCAGGCATGGGAGCAGGAAAGCTCTGAAGCACATCGAGAACACTAAGTGCAGTCCCATGGGCTGTGTGCTCAGGGTTTTACAGGCTCATTCACAATTTGGAAATCATTATCTCAAGCACATCTCTGTTGTCATCTCATTAAATAGCAGCCTCATGCTCTCTATTTTTTTCTTTTCTTTTCTTTTCTTTTTCACTTTGCAATAAAGTTTTGAAAGGGAAGTCAGTTTTATCGCTGACAGATACGCCTGCAGAATACACAGCACTTTACTACCTTTCTTTTCAATTAATCTCGGCTGTGCTGGCCTAATGGGACTGTGTTCCCTGCCAATGCTCCAGAGGACTCCAGGACTGACCCCACCTACCTGTCGTTTCCTTGGTGGTTTGATTATTTCCCCCTGGCAGCAGCAGCTCTATTAATTGAAGCCACCTGCTTGGTTGCATGTCCTCTTTTCCCCAAGAGGAGCTGAAACTCCACGTGTTCTTCCATTGTCTGCTCGATTGCAGAAGAGGAGCACGGTGTCAGCCTGAATCCAAACTGATCCTGCTATAGGTTTGCAGAACCTGCAACCAGAGCAAGTGCACACATAGTGCCCTGTATGTGTTACAAGTGTGCCTTGATTTAAACAAATTGAAATGCGTGAAAGTATAATGCAGGAAACCGAAAAATCCAAGGCAATGGTTCTTAGAAACATAATCTTTGAGATTGAAGAAACTTAAAAGCCACTTACTTCAACCTTTTATCTAGTATATGAATTCTTCTTACAAAATCCCCTATAAGTGACTCACAAGATAGTAATTGGCATATTCAGTAATAAGGAACATATTCTCCCGAGAAGTAGTCCATGCCATTTTCAGAGAGAGAATGAAATTTCTTCCGCATGTTAAACCCAAATCTATTTCCCTATATTTAGCCCATTGGTTTGAACACCAACACCTGCGATCATATGGAAGAAAATTTCTCCCCCAAACTTCAACTATTTAAAGACAACTGTAACACTCCACAAGTATTCTTTTCTCCCAGCTAAATATTCTCAGTGTTTTCAACCTTTTCTTATAATGTCATGATTTGCAGATCTTTGCTTCCTTCATCATTCTGTTTTTTTTTCTTTCTCTGACAAAATTCTCTCTCTTAAGGTATGAGTTCTAGAACCAAACCAGTGATCTGAATCCTGAATGTAGAGGAAGCTTGTTACTTCCCTTAACCAGAAACTATCTTCTGTGATTGTTGTATAAGATCTTGTATTGGTTAGAGAAAGTCATGTTTGTTGCTCCGACAAACAAACCCCCAAATCTCAACCACAGTCAAGTTTATTTGTCCACCCACAACAGGGCTAGAGACCATCTTCCACCTTGTAGCAAAGCCACTGGATCCATGTGGCCTCCAAGGGTCACGTGGAGCTGTGGAAGTGAGACTGGAGGGTCACTGTGATTTTAAGGGTCAAGTCTGAAAGTGGCTTATGTATTTCATTGGTTAAAACAGATTTCCATGAGTTTCCGGGAAAACGAAATGTTGTGAAAGACATATCGCTTTGTCTCCACCACAGATCTTGTTAGCTTTCTTGCCATTACAGCCTGAAGACATCTTTGGAAACTGGACCTGGCTTATCTACTACCATTACTTGACATGATAATAAATTTTATACCTACAGTAATCCTTATAAGTGGATATTATTATTTTAATGTTAGAAATGAGGAAACCGAGGGTCAGAAAAATTACATAACACATTCAAGGTCACATCTGGGTATTTTACAGAAATTGTTAACATAGCCAGCTCTCTTTCCACACTTAAAATTTAAGATGCTACAGTTCTTACTGCATTTGACATTGAAGAGCACAAGATATATTGCTATTGGTAGGAACTCTTTGAGATCATCTGGCACATTAGTTTTTATTTTTAACTGACTCAATAGCCCCTTTTTATAATAATTATTTTATAATGCCCTCTCAGAAAACATGAAATAAAATTAATAATAAAATATAACATTCAGTAGGCAAAAGTAGAATAAAAGAAGAGAAGAAATGAAGAAGCTGTATTAGTCAACGATTGATATACAACAAACCTCAAAATCTTGGTGGTCTATAAAAGTGAATACTTATTTTTTATAACTCTGAGGGTTAGTAGGGACACTTGTACTGAGGTGACTCTGCTTCTGGACATCATTCTCTTCCTGGGACCAATAGACAAAGTGGGACACTCTCGTCTGTCGACTCTGGCAAAGGGAAAAGTGGAAACAAACAAGGTCCTGAACCCAAAAACAAGGGAAGTTAGGAAAATTGTCCAGCTCACAGTTTATAAGACACCAAGTGTGTCCAACTCCAAGGGCACTTGTTTCATCTCAGAAAGTTTATCTGATGCTGCAGCTACTGCTGCTCTTACAAGACCTGAGAAAATCCCAGATGTTATTGGTTAGAAGATTATGCCCTGGAAATCCCTCCTGTTTGATCACCATGTTTCTCATGGGATGAAAAATAAGAGGACAACTTATTACCATTTTTTGGCGTCTGAGGTCCACCTTAATGAATACCTTTAATCATTAATTCTTAACACTTAATCTCTTCCACATAGAATATTAAAATTTCTTCTCTTGATTTCTAAGACCTCTTCCAGGCTCCCCTTATAATATTCATTGTGTACTAATCAATTTGCTTATTTGTGCTTTCCTTTCCAATTAGACTGCAATCCAGAATTTTCTTTTGTCTTTGTATCGCCAATGAATAATATAGTACCTGACACATAGTAGCTACAACATTAGAGTTTGTCCAACAAATAAATGAGTATGTCCCAGACATAGGCAAACAGAATATTCTTACAGAAAATCTCTCCCTCCCACTCTTTCTTTTACCTTTTCCCTCTCCTTCCTCCTCTCTTTTTCTCTTCTGCTAATTCAATTAATCCTCTTAAGGACCCTGTGAAGCATATGTAACTATTGCCCACACTTTAATGAATAAAACACTGAGACTTGGCAAAGTGAAGTATCTTCCTGAAGTCACCCATTTAACAGATGGAAGAGCCAGTCTCAGGTTTCAGTCTGCCCATCCCTGCCAGTGTTCTCAATAACTGCACAATGGAGAAAGTGCCCTTTAACCGTGATTGGCACCCAATTAATCGCTTTAGAATTTTATTCTAACACTAGAAACTCTTCTCTTGCCTTTTCTAATAACTGATATAAAATAGAATAGAGGAGCCTCATTTGTGCTGAGGGCAGGGACCTGGCACCTCTCTCTGTGTCAATCGTCCCTGACTCAGTGGCTACCATACACAGGTGCTAGGAGCCAAACACAGGGCACGCGTGACGTGCATGTTACAGGTGTCCAGGGCACAGAGGGCCAAGTGACCTTTCCAAGATCAATCTCATGTCTCCTGGCTCAAGTCCCAATCCAACCTCAGAACCTGGGAGTATAATGGCAGTATTCTATATGCTTTTTTTTTTTTTTTTTTTTTTGAGACAGAGTCTCGCTCTGTTGCCAGGGCTAAAGTGCCGTGGCATCAGCCTAGCTAACAGCAACCTCAAACTCCTGGGCTCAAGTGATTCTTCTGCCTCAGCCTCCCCAGTAGCTGGGACTACAGGCATGCGCCACCATGCCCGGCTAATTTT
This sequence comes from Lemur catta, assembly GCF_020740605.2. Taxonomy (NCBI): domain Eukaryota; kingdom Metazoa; phylum Chordata; class Mammalia; order Primates; family Lemuridae; genus Lemur; species Lemur catta. Next base: position 44,759,841 of record NC_059133.1, on the reverse strand, counting down.
TCTATATATATGTTATTAGCTGTCCATATAATTTCTTTCTATTTTTAGTAGAGACGGGGTCTCGCTCTTGCTCAGGCTGGTCTTGAACTCCTGACCTCAAGTGATCCTCCTACCTCAGCCTCCCAGAGTGCTAGGATTACAGGTGTGAGCCACCGCACCCGGCCTGTTCTATATGCTTTTATATAATTCAGTTCTCAGGACATTTGTTTGCAGTACATATGACAATTTTTTTCATTTACAAGAAAGGAAACTTGATCTTGGAACATGCTAAACGACTTGCCTGAGTTTATACAGCTAGTAAGTGGCAGAGCCGATTTAAACCTAGGCTTCTTCCTCCTCAGCCACTCTACATTTTCTTCAACATAGCTGTCAACAAATCAGCACTATTTTCTTGAGGATTTTCAAATTCAAGTCATCAAAGCGCTCTAATTACAACATGTACATAGCTTTGCCTATAGGTCCTTTGAAAATAATTCACTGATTATCTTTGTTTATTTTCCAGGCACCCCTCATCTTTGGGATCATTCCCAGTGCAACAGTTCTCTTGCTTCTTGATGGCAGGTGCCATGGCCCTTGAATCACCTCTTCGTAACAGTCTTGTTATGGAAAGGAGCCTCCTGTCCTGGCAAGTGCAACATAAATCACAAGAGGCATTTGCTCCTTAGGGTTAACTCACCTCCTTTGGAGTCAGGCTGCCCCTGAGTGGCTATCAGGGCTCGGACCCTCCTCCAGTTGGAGAGCCTCATCCTCACCATCACTCTCATGTTCCTGGCTGTGAAAAGCATGGTGGGAAGTAGGGGGGAGGAGTGGTGATTTGGCTCTCTACAACCTAAAAAGCTTTGCCATTGAAATTTAGGAAACAGTTATTCCGATTAAGGAGACTGGCAAGACTGGACGACCCACCCAGCTTGGGTTACCACAGTAGCAGTGAAGTAACCTCGTAATAGAAACAAACTTCCCAATCTAGTAAGCAGGGTGTGTCATCTCAATTCAAGAAGAATAGCCTTGGAAGTCAGTCACACTGGCTGCCCACTCTGTTTGTAGCCCTCTGCAGCCAGAGAAAGGCTGAAGAAAGTGCTAGAAGCTTCCTCCTCATTTCCCTCCTTCTCCTGCACAATCACTCATCCCCTCTGAGCTACTTTGTTCAGGTACGCAAGGAAATCAAGTGGGTACATGAATGAATAGCTTTTGCAACATCCCTCACTTGGCAATTTCTGAGTCCTGTATCTCCTAAGGAAACTGGCCTGCATGGGAAAGAGACATTTATAGAACTGTGAATATTACATCTTGAACAGATGCACAGAATTACCTAATCCGACTCCTCATCTTTAGATAAGGAGACTGAAGTCCTTAGAGGCAATGACTTGCTGAGGGCACACACACGTGTACTGTTTTTCTTACCACTTGTGTGCAAGGGAGGGAACTGCATTCTTTTCACTATGTACCATTGTTTACCCAAATATGAAAATAAAGCTACTGACAAATTATAGAACAGAATCTGTTGAAATTGTTTCTCTGAAGAGTGGTAATAGCCCTTTGATGACCCAGAAGCACTCTGCAAGTCCAGTTTACCTAATGCCAAGAGTGTATTTGCAGGGTAGCAATTAGGTGTGGTGTCTCCAGTCAAGGAACGGGGCTAACCTAATTAGCCACCAGTGTCACTAAATACATGACCTGGATGGGCAGGCAGGGGCTAGCCAGCCCAGCTATTGCTCGCCAGCCACCAACAGTAGTTTGGAGCACCCAATGCTGAGGAGGGGACTTACCTCAGTGACATTTCAATTAAACACATCATCAAATCATACAGGCATATGCAAATATGAGAATGTAAATTTGAAATATGATACTTTCTTATAGGTAATTTTAGAGCTGAAACTTCATGTAACCACTGTTCTGTCCCCAGTGTATTCCTGGGGTCTATCTCAGTGCCTTGCACTCAATACTGTTTACTGAATAAACGAAGCAGTGAGTGAAAACATGTTCTTATGAAAGCAATTACTGAAAAAGCAACACAAATCTGTTACCTCAAATTCTCATTTGGTTTTAACTTCCCCCTTGCAATTTAAAGCCTACCTTCATTTCCATGCATATCAACATCCCCAGCAAAAAGAGAAACCTGCATGGAAAAAAAAAGAGAAAAACTGTGGATTTCCTCCATGCCCCAGACTTTCCAAGTAATCCTGCCATTTGGAAGCCTGTTCATAGTCTCTAAAGTACTGAAAGGCCTTGCAAAATGCTCATAGGTGAAACAGCAAAAAGCATCTAGAGCCAGCTCAGAGGGAGCTGTCTGCTTCCAAGAACAAAATCACACATTCGACAGGTGCTTCCTGTTTTTTCAAACACCTTGCCCACCTTCTGCACACCAAGCCTGCATTCTGCAAAACGTGAGCCCAACAGGAAGCTGCCTGCAAATTCAGGTAGCTTTTCTGACTCTTAAAGAGGTCTTGCATATACTTTCAGAGAAATGCCAGCAGAGGCGGTAGTCATTTGGGAAGGAACAAGACTGGAAGAAAAACACACAGCGGACTAGCACAAAGAGGGTGAGAACATTTTTCTGTGAATATGTTATCTGCAAATTACATTTTTAAACAAATAAACGTGTTTTCTTTAGGCTTTTAGCTCCTGTGGGTGGAATTAGGAGAACTGACTGCAAGTGGGTGGTGGTTGTCATTTCTCCCATCTGAGGGAGGCGGAGCAAGGAGGAAGGCCAAGGTGGGAGTGCAGGAAGGAGGCCCGCAGGGCTGGAATGTCCCCACTGAGCTCAGGCGGATGAATTACTCTAAGAGTTTTTCTATTTCAGGAAGCTCACAAACCCTTCCTGAGATTTCAGAATCCCCTTGAAATGAGCACGTAGAGCACTGATTAGGTTGCGATAGTGTTCACAGTAAGTTTTGCTCACACTATTCTCGGGAATTTCTTCTTAACATGGTCACAGGGAGAATAGTTGGGATGAGAATGCCAAGGACTCTGCCCTCATCTCAAATAAATTCAGAAAAGAAATTGTTCAAGGTGACAAGTGCCACATCACATTTTATAGGTATTTGGATAATCTTGGGTGATAGATAGATTTTGTTAATATAATTAAAATTCACAGTAAGGGAAACTGGTAATTTCTGCTAATAGTGCTGGTTCAGTTCCCAATATATGTTCTTATAGTTGCTTTTGTTTTGTTATATTTCTTTCCTATCTACTTTGTCAAATTAAGTTAAATCGTAAAAATGTTTTTGTTTATTAAATCTACTTTTTGATGCTCTTTTTTTTTTTCCCTGAAATGAAATTAAAATCAATAGCCACAAAGTTAAGCTTCTTCCAGTTAACTGGTATAAGGGCTGCATGGAAGAATGTTTCTCTGCTGGGATTCAAATAAGTATCATAAACTATACTGGTCAAAACTGGTCCATGTAAATCCTACATAAGACCACCCTAAGTAATGAATTAAAGGAACAAATTTAAGAGCAATTAACTTTGCTTTGCTTGTATAGTGACAAAGTTAAAAATACCTGAACATCTTATATAACAAATGGAAACTTTCTAATCCTTTTGTAAAGGAAACTTTATACATCTAAGGGTTTGAAATACAGTAAAGATTCCTTTAAACTGTAAAATATGTTCTACATAAGAATTTATTCCTCTTTCACTTGCATTATGGGGTTTGATGAAGCACATGTCACATGTGCAAATATTTGCTGAGGACCCAACATGCACATGCTGTGGATTCAGGTAAGCCCCTGTCCTGAAGGAATCTGACATCCCCTCAGGACATACATGTGCCACGGTGAAAAGATCACCAAATAATGGCAGAGGAGGGCTGGAGTTTAGTCTTGGTTCTGTTATTTACTAAGTATCTCAGACTTGCAATTTTTTCCTTAGCAAAAGGAACTAGAGTATGTGTTCTGCAAAACCTCTTCTAGCTTTAAAATGTATTGATTCCTAGATTTTAAGATGACCTGGAGTAGAAGACAGCACTTGCTAAGTGGCAGATGAGTTGCCGTAATGGTTCTGAGAAGGAAGAGACTGCATAGTGTTGGAGCATCTGGGAAAGCCTTCGTGGGGCTGAAGGATGTGGGGGGAGTCTGGAAAGGGACCAAATCTTAGAAGGCAGAGGTGAGGGACAGGAGGTCACGGGGCTCAGTCTGGAGACCAGGGGATGTTCAAATATGGCTAGATCCAGACAGACCCACAGTGCACATCTGAGCGCTATAGAACATCCTGTCCCTTGCCACCTTAATGAGAGAGGATATTAATTAATGGTCATTTGTGGAAAAGCTTTAGTAGCTGAGACTGATAACCCAATGGACATGGTGTCCTCAGAGGAAAGCCACCAAGATGGGCTGGATTTTAAACTCTGAACTCTTGCCAAAGACTCGTTGCCTGTTGCATACAGATGAGTCTTCAGTTGGTACTCCTGACTGCAGCTATGCCCTCAATAGACCCGTCTTGTAAATAGCTTGGGGTCCCTTAAAGAAGCTCAGAAAATAAGGCTTCCTGAAAGAAAACTACTCAAAATCTTGGATAATAAGATCATTTGTCTCTGAGCAATGGAAAGAATCATTAAGGGCAGAGTGACACTATCCACCAACTAAGAAGGTTGTAGCTTCCTACTTTCAGGTAGATCTACATGACTCCTGCCCTTTGACCCCATGCTGTTCTCTCAGTCAGTTTCTTTATGGTCTCTGGTGCCTCCAGGCCAGTTCAGGCCGCAGGGCTAGCTGTCTCCTGTGTGTCATTTGAACTCACCAGGCCCACCCTTTCTTTGTTCATCTGGTATATCCTTTGCTGTCCAACAACCCCACTGTTTGTTCATCTCAGTTCTACTCCTGAACTACTGAACATTATTACGGTGGAAAGTTAGAACTGTGCTAAGTATGTCCTCCAAAAATTTGTTCTTTTTAACCCCAATGGGGCCATCATTGCCACTCATCCATTTAAAAAAAAAATTCCTCCATAATCACCTTAAAATATTTACCACAATTCATTTTTTTTCTCCAAATGAATAATTTTTTTCTTCAAATAAAATTCTTATTGCTTTACCTTTTATTCTCTGAAGATATCCTCCATCTTGTCTTCTTGAGAATTTTTATGTTAGCTCATGCAAATTCCCTCAACTTTCCCCACTGTTTCATCTTGTGTTTATGCTGTATCTTCACCCGGGTGCCTACTTAGCTAGCATTTAAAAGATGTTTATTATGAGCCAGGTCCTTGCATATATGCTATCATTTAATCTTTTCAATAACTTTATCAGGTAAATATTTCACAGCTAAAGAAGCTGTATGCCCAAGATCACTCAGCCAGTAAAGAACATAGCCAGGATTTGAATGTAAGTAGTCTCAGTCCAGAGCCTGTATTCTTTCTCCTGGCCCTGGGTTGGGGGTTAGGTGGGGAGTATGTGGAGGTATTCAAGCATATATATATATATATAATCTCATATCCAAGATTAACCTGTCTCTTCTACCTCGAACTTCTATCCCATCTTCACTCACGTACTCAAGAAACTTGTATCAGTTAGCTTTGGCTGTGTAACAAACCACCCCAAACCTTAGTGACTTAGAACAGCAATCATATATCATAGAACAGCTGAGATCAGCTAAGCCTGGTGCATCTGAGCAGAACCATCTGCATAACCAAAAATTCCCTGAATTAACTTCCATACAGAAAATAGGGATAATTAAATTATAAGTAAAATAGCTTTGAAATGTGCAGGAACCACTGCAATTGCATAGAACTGAGGCAAACATGAGACATGTTGGCATATGGCAATAATAAGAAAGCAGACTGACTTTTTGTCTGTTGTATTTTTGGTTTTGAGTTCTCTACAGACCGTGTACCGCCTTATTACCTGTGCTGGAGGGAGACACTCCCACTGCCCAGCCCTGGTACTCCAGTGCTCCAGAATCCACATCTTTCTCCTGAGCCTTAGCAAGGATGCAGGACATTTGGACCTTAAAGTTTCATCATCATTTTTATCTCATTATGTTAAAAAACAAAAACAAAATTTTAAAACACCTTAATTTGTTCTCATGGACTCTGGAGCCACGTTTCAGGGTTCACTACTTAACTAAACCTCTTTGTGTTTCCATTTCCTCCTTTGTAAAATGGTGATAATAATAGCACATACCTCATAGGATTTAGGGGGTAGAGGGTTAAATGAATTAGTGCACATGTGGTGCTTAGGTATATGCCTGGCACATAGTAAACACTTAAAATTCATCCATGCTCAATACCTCCAGGTTTTTTGGGATCTTATTCTTCCATGCCCCACTCCCCATATCCTAGAAGCTGAGACATCATCTCCAGTCTACTTTCTTCTTTTTTATTCCAATTGTTACTTCCTAGCTCTTTCATTAGTTCCCAATTGTAGTATTATAACAGTTGTTCTACCCTTAATTTGGTTCTACATTCACTGAGCATTTACTTAAAAGTCAACTGTGTGTCAGGCACTGTTCTACATGGGAGCAATGAGCCTTTGGGAACTTGTAGTCAAGAAAGACTCATGAGCAGAGAAAGGCAATAAATACAGTTTGCAGATGCCCTGAGAGAAAAGTTTCTGCAGGCAACTGTGGTGGAATAAAGGAAAAAAATGTCAGGAATGCCTCAAGATAGAAGCAGCATGAAATGAGGGAAAGTTAGCACGGCCTCTGGAGTCATACCAACCTGGACTCCCGTTCCAGTTCTGCCTCCTCTTAGCTCTGTGAACGTGCAAACTTTGTTCTTTTTTTTGTTTTTAAATGAAATATCTCAAACATAGAGAAAAGTATCTAGAATAAAATAATAAGTACCCATGTACTTATCATCCAGCTTTGGTAAATGTTAACATTTTCTCATAGTTATTTCAGATTTTTCATAGGAAATAAAGTGTTAAGGATAGACTTTAAGCTAGTTATGTACCACCTTTCAATCCAATTCTCTTCCCCCCTCCCTCCCTCTTTCCTCTCTCTCCAGGAGTAAACACTATTTTGAATTTGATGCTTACCTTCCCTTAATGTTTCTGTATTTATGCTCCATAGATATCTACAAGTAATATGCAATATTATTGTTCCTAAACTTTATATGAATGGTATCATACTTTGTATCTTTTCATATCTTGCTTTGGCCATTAACCACTAAATTTTTGAGGTTTATCCATGTTGATACACATAATTTTTACTTATTTATTTTCACCACTATATAATATTTTGCTGGATAATTATTCCAAATTGCATCAATCTTTCTCTCTCTCTCTCTCTCCTTTTTTTTTTTTTTTTTTTTTTTGAGTCTTGTTTTGCTGCCCAGGCTAGAGTACAATGGCGTCATCATAGTTCACTGTAACATCAAACTCCTGGGCTCAAGTGATCCTCCTGCTTCAGGCTCCCAAGTAGCTGGGACTACAGGTGCACACCACCATGTGCACACCACCATGCCTGGCTAATTTTTCTATTTTTTTTGTAGAGACAGGGTCTTGCCATGTTGTTCGGGCTGGTCCCATACTCCTGGCTTCAAGCAATCCTCCCACTTCAGCCTCCCAAAGTGCTGGGATTACAGGCGTGAACCACTGTGCCTGGCCATCTATTCTCTTGTTAGTGGACACTTGGGTTGTTTCTAATATTTCTCTATCTTAAACAACGTTGCAACAATGCCCTTGAACATGTTCCTTCTACACACAGGTCAAAGTTTCCCTAGGAGCTGTTGGAGGGCATATATATTAAGCTTTACAAGATATTACGTAACTGCTCTGTGCTTTCCTAACACTGTGTGAGAGTTTCCAATTCTCCACATCCTTGCCCACACATGGTATTTTAAACCTTTTCAATTTGATAAGTATAAAACAGTATATACTAGTTTAATTTGCATTTCTGTGCTATAAAAGCCTTTTATGTACCATTGTATAAAATACTAAAGTGAAATCTTTATTTCTCTTGCTACAACCCTCAGTCTAATTTCTTTTAGGGATAATGTAATTCCTTTTAGTTTATGGTATTTGGGCTGCCAAATTAGTCACCATTTTTCTGTGAGTAAATATATCTCAAAGCAGGTGTTGACTTTGCACAGTGAAAAAGAAAGGTAATTATTTGCGTAAGTAGAGATAATATCACTGTGCCGAGTTTACGGTTCAGGAAACAGTCCCTGATTTTCTCTCCAGGTTTCTTTCCCTTTAGTCCTCCCACCAGTTGATAATCACCCTCAACAGCCAAAATACTGCATGTAAAATTATATTTGTGATATTTGCAGCTTAGCTTAACAAAATGAAATAGCTGAAAATCTGACAATGATGTCCTCTTTCACTTTCCTGCCCTTGTGCAGTGGTGAGGGATTTTTCAGACACAGATAGGTCCCATTAGACTTGAATCACCTTGACAAAGCTCAGATAAGCATCCAAGTTCTGGGGGCTTTTACAAAAAAGAATTTCTTTTTCTTTATTTTTTAATTTCAAGATTTCATTGGGCAGATGAAGGTTGCTCCATTTCTTTAGAAAAATCACTCTCTGTTTTTATGCAGTTCATGATGTACTTTCCTCTCTTACTCAGACAGGATTTAGAAGAGCAATCTGGTGTTCATCTCAGTATAAGTATCAAAATATCCAGCACTGTCGGATCATTAACTAGAACAGTATATAGTTATATAGCAGACATAATAAAGCCTTTTAAAAAGGTCATTGAGGAATCTTGAGTGATCTGAGAAATGCTCATGAAATAAGGCTCAGTCCGTGGAAATAAACTACATATATATGTATGTATATGCATACCAATAACAATTACATCTCTGTTTTTCAATCTATTTATCATCCATCTACCAAGACAAAGGAAATACACCAAAATATTAACAGTTAGTATGTTCCAGTGAAGAGACTATGAATTATTAGACACTTAAACATATATTTCTGATTTTCCGATAGTTCTACCATGAACACATTTTTTTGTAAACAAAAAGCATTATAACAAAAAGTACTTATTAATAAAAAAGATAATGTGACAAAAGTTCTAGGAAGCCTTAGTCTTATAGTATAGAAGCTTGACGAAGAAATTTAATGCATACAATTATTTTTGTTTTTACTTTCTTTTTATTTTTCTTTTTGTAATCTCTTGCTGAGCAGGCTCAGGGGAATAATAATGGAATTGTAATTTTCCAGATTACTTTTTAAACATACACTCAGTAAATTCAGACATGTACCAGCAAGTTTGGAAACCTGCTGGTGTTTATTTCCATGAAAGACAGAGGGTCTTGGTAAAAAAAAAAAAAAAAAAAAAAGGTTATTGTTTTCTTAGGGTTGACGGTTTTACCACCACGTCCCCCCCCAAAAACCCATCCATTATGGCATGGGGGAATATTTTAACCTCCCAAGTACTGGGAGGCATTCCAAGAGAGGAAGGCATTCATCATGACGTCACAGGAGAGTTGGAGTACCCAAGCTGAATTGGGGTGGTCCTTGGGGCTAAACAAGAACTCGGTTGCACTTTCATACAGTTGACAACAGACTTCCTGACCCTCCTTCAGAGAAGAGCCATGGCCCTCAGGAAAGGAAGCTGTAAAAGAGAAGTAGTTATTTGCTTTTATTAACCAGTGTTGATATAAAGCAAATAAGTCACAAAGCACCCAGTCTCAGTAGTATCCATTAACACATCATTACATCCATCTGGAAGCACAGTAAGGAAGAAAAACAGTAGGTGGGTGATATTGTGGGGTTCTCCTCCCCCTTTTGAGTTCCTGTTATGTTACAATCACAATCATAAATTTATTTCCTGGCCAAATTCAGAGATTTTAAAAATATGTTGCTATCTCTTAACTTGTTAAATCCCCTATATACAATTGCCTAAGACCAGAGGGAGTATTTTAATAAACTTTCCAAAGCAATTGAGCAAGTGTTTATGAAATGACCTCACAATGTGTCTAGCACTATGCTAATCATTGTGAGGCTAAAGAGATAAGACACTCCCTCCAAAAGAGGATCTTAGGATCTTATTTAGAAGATACAATAGACATACATGTAGTACATGAACAACATTACATATTCTAGGAGGTACAGTAGGATGATGGAGAAAGTGATCTATTGTGATTTTAAAGTGTGGATTCTGGGCCGGGCGCGGTGGCTCACGCCTGTAATCCTAGCACTCTGGGAGGCCGAGGTGGGAGGATCGCTCTAGGTCAGGAGTTCGAGACTAGCCTCAGCAAGAGCGAGACCCTGTCTCTACTAAAAAAATAGAAAGAAATTATCTGGCCAACTAAAATATATACATAAAAAAAATTAGCCGGACATGGTGGTGCATGCCTGTAGTCCCAGCTACTGGGGAGGCTGAGGCAGTAGGATCGCTTAAGCCCAGGAGTTTGAGGTTGCTGTGAGCTAGGCTGATGCCACGGCACTCACTCTGGCCCAGGCAACACAGCGAGACTCTGTCTCAAAAAAAAAAAAAAAAAAAAAAAATTAAAGTGTGGATTCTGGAATTGGGTTGTCTGAATTCTAATTTCAGTCCCTTTTATTAATGGCTGTGTCTAAGGGACCTTGGGCAAGTTGCCTCACCTCTTTATGCCACAGTTTCCTCATTGATAAAGTAGAGAAATTAATATCTGCTTCATAAAATAAACTGTATGTAATACACTTAGAAGAATGTCTAATACATAGATGGAGCTCAAGAAACAATAGCTCTTATTACTGCCAAATGTCAAGAAAACTAGTTTAGAGAATATGTATGATACTTGTAAAATATTTATTGCTAAAGTTGGACCAGGCTTTTGACAGAAAGTGACGCCTCAGAAATGGCGAGGTCAGATTTTCAAAGAAAATTTTCAGGTTACATTTTATGAAAGGCTGAGGCTTATTTATCCCAACAACTGCAAATAATTTCCATATGGAGAAGAAAATAAGTGGTATGGAAAAATATATCAGTTGATTCTTTTAAAAAAAGTCTCAGATCACTGATTTGAGGTATCTTTTAAAACTTTGAAAAGTTTATATGATAACTCACAGCGCATGATAGTGACAGTCTTGAGGATACAGGATAGTCATTCCCCATGCAGGGAAGAAAAAAATATTCTAAAAGAGAAATAAGCATACTCCATGAAATCAAAAAATGTAGGAAAATAATACTCGTTCACTCAATCACACACTCAACAAACAGATATTAAATGCCTACTATGTGTTGGGCATGGTACTAGAATCTGGAATCCAAAATTAAATGGTAGTTTCTGCCCTCAAGAGTTTGTAAGACAGGTGAATATATAAGTGATTACAATATGATAAAGACTAGTATGAAACATGGAGCTGAGCCGGGAAAGCAAAGCAGAGGTCGTGTGAAGGATACAAATGTAAATCCACTGAAAGATTTAAGCAAAGGGAATGATAGCGAACTGTTCTCATTCTTGAAAGATCACTCTGGTTGCATACTGGGAACAAACTGAAAGATAGAGCAAAGCTGAGATTTTATTAATTGTGTGGCTACAAAATCTTGTATGGTTTCCTATGTCCGTAACGTACAATGAAGTTCACTCCGTCTTAAATCTACGTAGCTTGCTGGTCCACTGCAGTGTTATCGTCCATCTAACAGGTCTCCCTCTACTCTACTCAGTTCCCTGCAATGAATAGCAGGGCTGCAAGTAGACAAAGAAAAGGAGGATGAAGAATGAACAGGCTTTCCCTCTTTTTCAAGTGGAAGCTAACAGAGAAGCTCAGGGAGCTCACGTCTTGAGGAAAGAGTATTATACAGTGGGTAGTAGCACAGGGTCTTGATTTGACTTAAAAGTCAATATTGTCCATTGCTTGCCCTGTGACCTTGGCAAATCAATATGTCTGCTCTCAATATCTTTATTTTAAGATGGTAATAAAATTATGTCTACCTGTATTAGTCAGAATTGGCTAACTACTATAACAAATAAACCAAATCTTAGAGGGTTAACACAATAAAAATGTATTTCTTGTTCAAGTTAAGAAAGGGCATTAATTCAAATGACAGAATAAGTTATAAAGATAGCAGGATAAAAATATTACATTCAGAAATTATTATTCCATGTACATAAACAATAATTAGAAGACACATTAACAATAATAGAAAAATACTCATTTACAATAACAACAAAGAAGATTAAATACTTTGGAATAAACTGAAAAGGAAGTGTGCAAAAACTATATGAGAAAAATATTCCTGAAAGATATAATAGTAGACTTCAACAAATGGAAAGATATTCCCAGTTTTTCAGTAGCATGAATTGTTAAACATAAATTGTTGATTCTTTCTAAGCTAATGTGTAAACTTAACACAATCCCAATAAAAACATGAATAGGATTTTTTATGAAGGTAGACAAGTTGACATTAAAAATCATGGAAAAACAAACATTAAAGAATAGCCAAGAAAACACTAAAAAAAGGAAATGAGGAGGAAGGACTAGCTCTATCAGACATTAAAATATACTATTAAGTCTTCATAATTATTAATAAAACAGTGTGGCACTGGTGCATAAATAGGAAATCAGGCCAGGAGAATAGATCATAAATCCCAGAAATAGACCCAAGTATATATGGAAATTTAGTGTATGACAAAAATATAAAATTTTACTAGTTTTGGAACAAGTGGGTAACTATTTGGAGTAAAAAAAGCTGAGATCCATACCTCATACCATATATATGCATAAAGTCCAAAAGGAACAGAGATACAAATTTAAAACAAAAAAAATTTTTGAGAAAAATACTGGAATAAAACATGAGTGAATTCCTCTTTAATCTTGGTATAGAAAAATATTTCCTAATTATAGCTCAAAATCCAGAGGCAATTAAAAAATGATTGATAACTGGCTACATAAAAATAAAAATTTATCTGCATGGTATAACACACCGTAAACAAAGGCAAAGACAACTGACAAACTTTGAAAACATGTTTGCAACATCAGTCTTTTCTATAAAGTGCAAATATTGCTAATATATAAAAAACTCTTACAAATTGAGGGGAATTTTATAAACAGATGAGATCGGGCGCATTCAGGGTGGTATGGCTGTAGACAAAGGGGGATTTTTAAAAAAACATTGAAATAGGGAAAAAACAAGACCAGACAATTCACAAAAAGAGATATAAAAATGACTTTAAAGGATAGCAAAAGATGTTTAACCTCATTTATAATTAACTAAATGAAAATTAAGACCATACTAGTATATTATTTCTCACCTATCACATGAGTAAAAATTTAAAAATATGACAACACAGTCAGTAGGGGAAAAGGCATTCTCCATACATTGCTGGTACAAAGGCAAATTGGTACAAGCCTTTTAGAGGAAAATCTGGCAATACTTAAGAAAACTACGTATACACTTGCCTTGTAACTCAGCAATTCCACTTCTAGGAATTCACCCAGAAGATACCTCCAATAATACAAAAATACATTTGTACAGGGTTATTAGTTGTGATGGTGTTGCAAAATATTGGAAACAACATAAATGTCCAAACATAGGAGACTGGTTAAACAAATTTTGTACTTCTATACAGCTGTAAGAGAAAAATAATTAGAAGAACTCTATGAACTAATTTGGATTGTTTTCTAGGATATATTAAGTAAAAAAAAAAAAAGGCAAAGTGCAGAAGAGTATCTATTATGTGCCATCTTTCATGAAAGAAAAAGAAATGAAATATACATGTATCTGCTCATTTGTGTCAAAAGAAATACAAAAAGTTTAACCCAGAAACTAAGATTGCTTATATACAGGGATTGGGGGGGGGGGGGTGAAAGGAGTAATGGGGATGGGAAAGGAACATTTCTCTGAGTATGACTCTTTGTACAGTTCTGACTTTCATAAACCATATTGTTTCATATACCAAAAATATAAATAAATTATTAAAATCAAGCAGGATGAGAGGAGAACCCAAAATTCAATGCTATCTTATTATAATAGTTTCTGGATTAACTTTTTTCATCCTGAAACAGTTTCAGACTAACAAAACATTTCAAAAATAATACAAAGAATTCCCATGTACTCTCTATCCAATGTCTCCAACTGTTAATGTCTTACTTAACCACAGTTTAGTTTTCCAAATCAAGAAACTAGTATTGATACTATGCTATTAACTAATCTACAGACGTTATCCAACTTTTGCCAATTGTTGCATTAATGCCCATTTTATAATCCAGGATCCAGGTTATGATTAAATTATTAGTGACTTAAATTCAACTTATACATATTTGGTAAGAATTCACAAAGTTTTTTTGTGAGCTTCTCAGTACATCATACCATGGGGTTCATTTCATTGATATTTCTTATTATTGGTGATGTTACCTTTAAACATTTGGTTAACGGAGCGTCTACCAGACCGCTCCACTGTAAAGTAACTATTTTCACCTTTGTACTTAATAAGTATTTTGCAGAAAGGTACTTTTGGACTATGCAAATATCCTGTTGCTTATCTAGCCTTCAGGACTGTGTAATATCCTAAAGGGTATTATGTAATAAAAAATATTAAACAGAAAAGTCATTTAAAAATCTTTCCACCTATGGTTACAAAATTTTATTTTAAAAGAGACAACTTTATTCTCAAAATAAAAATGTTAAATACATTTTGCTTTATGAAAAGCTAAAAGATATACAAGGAAAGATGTGTTTATTACATAAATTCTCCCCCAGTTAATATATTCCTTGTCTCTGACTCATTGTTTTAATTTTCTAACTACTGCTCATATATTCAGAGGATATAATTTGGGTAATGATGTAACTTTTTTTTGTAAATTAAGCCTAGTTATGGTTTTACCTCAGTGAATTAGACTAAGAGCCGTCTTAGTCTAATTTCATGTAAAGGTATAAATTTTTCTTGGCAACAAATTTTAGAGAGCTTCCCTTCTGTCCAAAAAGATCAGGTATGAAGACCTGGCTTCCCTACTCTATAAAGGTTAGTCCAGTTTTGCACATCACAAGACTCATCACTACTCTATAGTTACCTCAAATTTTTAGTATCAAATAAACTATGTTGGAACACTTTCCTTAAACTGTGTCTATACACATATTTCTTCAAAATGTATGTATATAATGTATATCTGGGCTGGGTGCCGTGGCTCACACCTGTAATCCTAACACTCTGGGAGGCCAAGGCGGGTGGATCGTTTGAGCTCAGGAGTTCGAGACCAGCCTGAGCAAGAGGAAGACCCCGTCTCCACTAAAAATAGAAAGAAATTATATGGACAGCCAAAAATATATATATAGAAAAAATTAGCCGGGCATGGTGGTGCATGCCTGTAGTCCCAGCTACTTGGGAGGCTGAGGAGGAGGATTGGTTGAGCCTAGGACTTTGAGGTTGCTGTGAGCGAGGCTAATGCCATGGCACTCTAGCCTGGGCAACAGAGTGAGACTCTGTCTCAAAAAAAAAAAAATGTATATCTGTATATTTACATTTTCAATAAGTTGATAATTATGATGAATAGTTTATTTTTTTCAAACGAAAGGTCTCATATATTTATTACTGAACTAACCTAGTGCAGAGCATAGAAGCAAAGAGAAAAATCATTTTCCCAATAAAATGCGTCCAGCTGTCCAGATAGTGGTGATGTTTTCAGCTTGATATGGTAAGATGCTAGTGACCCTGACACAGTACAAATATGTGTGCCATTTCACGTGCAAGTCCTTATGGACCCAGCTCGGTCCTTCTCTGGTGTCTCCTCTTGCAGTTGTGCCTGATCTTATTACCAGTTTTCATTCCACTGAGCAATGGGATGATTTTGCTTTTGTTTCTTGGCCAGGAACTTCTTGATCCTGAAAGACTTGTGAGAAGACATAGCAAGGAATGGAGTCAACTGCACATACCAAGATGGCAGAGAGAGGGAAAGAAAGCTATCTTTATTTTATTTTAACAAAAGGTTTTGCTTTGGAGAATTCAAAGAAAAATACAGGAGGTCACCTCGTTTTACCACCAGAGGGCATGAGACATTAAAATACAGGGCAAACAAAACCCACTTGCTTGTGATATTCTCTGATTTCATGGTTTGAAATCTGTAGGCGGCTACTTCAAGAAATGAACTCATTTAGAAGACAAATAACCTATGTGCAATGAAGATAGGAAGAGGTTAGGTTCTTCTTTTATAAGAATGAAATCCTAAACCATGTTCTCAAAAGTGCTCACCTATTTACATCTGCTAATTACATTATTGATTTAGGTTAAGCATTGAAGTAGGTTGGCAGTGTTAAATCGTGATGTTTCTTCTCCTGGTGATGTTTAAGAAAAATATTGGCTGGTTAAAGCAATCTTATCTAGAAAAAAGGGGAATGAGCTAGTCCAGAACTAATGAGGCCAAGGCCTTGAGTTCAATATGTGTGGGGGTCAGTAAACCTCTCTCCAAATCAGAGCCACACCCTTCTCCCAAACAGGCAAATGCAGGTAGTGGGTCGGGGGGGGGGGGGGGGTGGTGAGAGAGCACATTGGCACAGCATAGATTCAGCACTGCCCTGGAGAACTGAGAACCACAGTGCACACTCTACTGAGGCTGGGTCAGTGGACTCTCCCCAGACACAGACAGTATTTTGATCTCGAGTTTAGAAATTATTTAGAGTCAGACAATTCAAACAGCTCCTGTTCTCTCCACTCTCCACCCAGTTTTCCCCTCTTTCACTTCTATTTTCTTCCCCACCTAAGCCCCAACACTTTTTTTTTCTTTGATCGGGTACATACATAGAAAAGGTAGCACATTATTGATTTTAATGGTTTAAAAAATTATTTCAATTCTGCCAGTAGTTTTGCCAACACAGAAACAATTTGGATGGGCAGGTGATACTAGTCTTGGATGTGGACCTGGCTGGTCTGTTCCCATCCTCCCCAGGAGCTGACACCTTACCCATTACAGTGAGATCATTTTCTCCCCCTTGCTTAAAAATGCCCGGACTCATCTCATAGTTGAGCTCTGTTGAGGGAAACTCTGCATCTTTTGGAACCAATATGTCACTATAGCCAAAACAGCCCACCTTGGTTTAAGGATGATTGTGACCGATGCTGTATTTGTGCAGCAGATACCAGTGAGCCACCTGCTGCACATGCTGCTCCCCAATCTCTCTAGACAGGTAAAAGTAAACTGGAGAACTGAAATAATCATCCTGACAATTTAGCCAAAATATAATTATTCTAGATATAAGGGCTAAGGGTGGGAAAGGTGGGTGTGCATTATTTAGTACGTTGGTTTACACTATTCTAAGATATTTGAGATAATCATACTGTTTCTTCTTCACTTTTTTATAAAAGTCCTAGATATAGCTGCATTGTATTAAATGTTTTACAGTATCCTAAAATTTCTAATGTCCACTTTTGCCTGAAATATCTCATTATTTCATTTCTACTACCTCATGTCCAGCTTTTTAATCAGTCTTTTATTATAAATTTTCTTTTTCCTCTTTAGCAATGGGTGATGCTGAGCCCCAGTTGTTCAATGGATATGTGAAAACCATCTTCTGACCGTTCTAATTGCTGTAATATCTTCAGGACCATAAATACAATCGAGTGGATTCCAGAAGCAAAGCTTAGATACACCAAGTTTTCCCCTACCCAGGCCCTGCTCAGTGTGGGTCCGTAGAATTGGATGCTGTTTTTTTGCACCGAGCACCTGACTAACCGCTGTGATGACACAGAAAAATAGAGTTCACCTTCTCATCTCCAGTCGCACTCCTCTGTGTGTCCATGTGCCTCTCAGAGGTCCCCCGCCACAATCTCCCCTTCCTGAACTCAGGTCAGATGGATTTCTTCCTTTCCCAAACTTGAATGCCTCCCTTGCTCTGATGCTCACAGAATCATTAAGTTGGGAAATAGTTGGAGCTATGTTAGTGTATATGTACCATCAGTTTGCAGGCTTTGCTGACACTCAAGAATGGAAGCCTGGGATATACCGGCAAGAGCCCTGCCCTAGGGATCTGGATTGACAATGAGGTCATGCTCCCTCACACCTGGGTGGGCGTGGCTATGCCCCTCAGGTAGCAAGGGTAAAAATGAAAATACTACTTCATAGACAAAGATCTACTCTTCCTCATAAATCTCCACCTCACTGGGTACTAAAGCATGGAAACATACTTTTAAACTGGTCACTATTAGGTATTTAAATCTATTCTCTTTTGAATGGGCTCTTGTATGATGCATGTCCTTTTGGATAAATGCTGAATCTTTCCAGCTTCCTCTCTTTCCCTTGCTTTTTGCAAAGATGGAGAGGCTGGGGCTGGCTGATGTGACTGCATGTCAGCAAGGGCAAGACACACCTGAGCCCTCTGGATCCTCGGTGAATGGTCTGGACCTTCCCCAGCTGGTGTGTCACTTGGTCCACATGGGTCTCCGGAGCATTTTGCTGGCACCCGCTCTGGTCCTGGTCATTTGCCTCTGGTTGTGCCTTCCCACACTGAAGCTTCCTTGTGCATCCTCAGACCTCCGCCAATTCTCTGGTCTTAGCACCAGCACAGCCACACATGGAGGCTTAAGGAGCTTTCCAGAACCCACAGGAGTCAAAGTTCTCCTCACCCATTTGGCCACTCAACACAGAGAAACCCTCACCTGTTGACAAACAGGCTTCCAACACAGCCTTTTCCTCCAAGAGTGCTAAACAGTGGTAGGGGAAACACTGGACTCTTCTTTGAACTTCTCTTAGCAGGATGCATATACTAAAAGCCCTGCTTCCCCAATTCTCTTTCCTGTCTCCCTGCTGCAGTCCACTGGCATGAAAGGATAAACATCCCACTCCTTTTTAATACCTGTAAGGAACTTCTTTTTATATCCTCTTTACCTATCTTCTTTTTATATTCTTTCTTAGGTGGCATTTGTAGTCTCCTTTCCAAAAGCCATCATGGTGCAGAGGTTGCAGAGAGAAAAATCTAGTTCACCCACAGAAAAAGATGTATCTAGAGAGATTCCAAAAATATTATCCCTGCTACACCTAATTTCTCTAAGTCTCAGTTTCTTCGGATAAGAAGAAAAAAAAATATAAGGATAATAATGCCTTGGTCTATCCTCTGTCTCCCTCTTGAAATCAATTTGGGTTAAAACTGCAGGAAGTGGCATTACTGCAGAGGCATCTGTTTCATGGGGGGGTTGCACCCTCAGGAGGCCTACACTGGCATACGACTCTGCCTGCCCACTCAGCCATGAGGCAGCATGGGCTCATTCTCTCTCTCTCTCTCACACAGACACACACACACAGAGCCGTTCTCCTCTTGCTCCCTCCTCTTTGGAAATGTTCTCCAATTTGTGTTAGGCTCAAACAACAAAAGGATGATCCTTAAAATTTCAATATAATTACAAGTCCAATATGTTGGCTTCTCTTAAATGATTCAAAAATCCTAAAAAATGACAAATAATTATTCATTTAGTTACTTCAAAAAATGTTCTGGGTGCTTGGATACATCAGTGATCACAGGAGACATGGACACTTGCTCTTGTACTAGACAGGGATGGAAGAGGGTGGGGAGAAGGGCGCAGATGATAAGCAATATACTAAGTGAATAATGTATTTATTTAATATTAATAACAGAAAAAGAACACAAATTAACACAATTAAAATACTTATTGTTATACTTTCTCTTAGTATATTAAAAATAATTGATTCATATATTCATAGGCTTGATCCCCAAGATTCTGACCTAGAAGGTCTTCAGTACAGACTAAGAAACTATTCTTAAAAAGCTCTTCATTAGTTAAGGTAAGGTAAGCTGTATTAACAGAGTCCAAAGTGTCAGTAAATTAACATGATAGAAATTAATTTCTTGCTCCTAAGGCAGTTCAGGTTGAAGTTGGTAAGAGGCTCCTCTCCCTGGAGTCATTCAGTAGCCCAGGCTCCTCATCTGTGGCTCTTTCTAATCAGTGAAGTTATCTATCAAAAGCTGAGATGAACTCTGTTCAGCATTTCTCAAAGCTGGGTAATATAGAGACTTCTTTAAAGAAAAATACTTTTCACTAAGCCACAAGAATATATCCTTGGTTCCCTGGTTGTCAGACTCCAATTTGAGGACTACACCCCTAGTCAAAATAACTCAGATCAAAATGTGTCTCTGCATGCCACATCTTCTTGGTTTCTCCACCATTCTTCAACTTTCCCAGTTTCAAACCTCACCCCCCACCTGCTTGCCACACACTTTTTGTGCTGTCTTCCCCAATGAGCATCTCAGAACATGCTCCCTCCGTCTGACTTCCCTGATCCCAGCCAACTTTCCCTCATAGGCCTCGTTCTAATTTAACGAACTTTACTGACCTGATAAACTGCTCGGAGCCTGGCTCCCATGTGCTCAACTCTCAATATGGTAGTCAGTGTCCTCACCTCTGTAGGTTCCCTCCTTCTGTGTTCTTGGGCTAGACCTGCAGTCCTCATCCCCCAGGACTGCAGACCAGTACCAGTCCATGGCCTGTTAGGAACTGGGCCACATATCAAGAGGTGAGCAGTGGGTAAGCAGGCGAGGGAGCAAAGCTTCCTCTGTGTTTACAGCCATTCCCCATTGCTTGCATCACCTCCTGAGCTCTGCCTTCCCCCCAACCCCATCCATGGAAAAATTGTCTTCCATGAAACCAGTCCCTGGTACCAAAAATGTTGGGGACCGCTGGGCTAGACCACATACATATAAGGGACATGAGAGGAAAAGGACATTTAGGATACCCTCCATGTACCGGACCTCAAGGAATCATTTCATTTATTACCCTTATGCCCTTGGGAAATCACTAGAGCATTTCAGCTTCCTTTTCCTCCTCTACAAATTGGAAATGGCAACAATTTCCCAGGTTCATATAGTTGTCACTGTTTATCTAGTTCCTTACTATGCTCCTGGTTCTCTGTCAAGAATTAGATGTATTATCTCATTTAATCTTCACAACATTGCTGTGAGTTTTGTTTTTGGAGAAAACTGAAGCAAAAAAGGTTAAGTAAGTGGCTCAATCAATCTGGGTGTAGTCCCTGGATCATCAGAATTTTTCGGTGATATTAACTCAGTTGATTTATTTGTTTCCTAAAGTACAGTAACAACAGAAAACTGTCTTGACTAGAGGCACATAAAAAATTAACACCATAGTCTCTTCGTGCACTCAGTTGAGCAGCACTTATGTGGTGGTTCTTTGCCACATCAGGCTATTTTGCAGAGTCATACAACATACATTTCAACTTGACCTAGTTTAATTAAACTGTGGCTTGTGGTTCAATTATTCAACAATTGATTACTAAGAATTTAAATAGTTTTTAACAACCGCTATCAATGCAGTCTTTCTTTTGTGGTCTCTCTCAGAAACCAATGTTGCTATTTCTCACTATCATGTATATATACTGTACCTTCTCCTAAATAAGCTGAAAATGCAAAGGGAGCTACATTCCTACAGACATCATATTTCAAATGGCCTGGATTTAAAGAAAGATCATGGAATGGATCTTGACACAAGCTAATTGATGCTCCAAGCATAATCCCTTATGTGTATTATCCGTAGTTTACTGGTAACAGCACTGGAGCCTTGATTTTGCTCAGTAATATTAACCTATATTGTTTACTTCCCACTTAATGAGCAAACTCCAGTGGAGAGAAAAGCAGACTGAACCTAGGAGGGCTGGTGTTGAGAGAACAGTCAGACCACAGCATGCGTGGACCCACTGATTGTGGTTCTCTCCATAGCTAGCACCACGGAGCCGAAGAGAGAGGATCAGGAAGGACCAAAATCCACGTTACTGGGGTCTCACAGAGGCAGCCCAACCTTATGAGAGCCAAGAATCAGCCCTGCTCTGCTGAGCACACTCCTGCTCAGCCTACAAGCAGGAGGCACATCTAATAGAGAAAGATCAGAGAGCACAGGAAAGATTCTCCAACAGATTCCATTGCAAGAACGAGCTCTTGCCTTCCAGTTTCCTGTTTAGGTTTCACAGGCCTCCTCCAGCTACCCTGGAATGTTAGAATAAGAAATCTGCTTTGAGTTTGAAAAGGTTTGATGTTCCTTTATGTGGGGGTGTTAAATTCATCATAAGAGGGGGAAAAAAACAGCCTTCTGCACTCAGTAATAGAGTGTGGAAATGTAGCACATCCTACTCTGACATTTCTTTTCTGCCTCCCTTAGCCCTAGCCACTAGACTGTGGTTTACAGGTTGTTTTGTTTTTTCATTCTTTCTAATTGGTTTTACTCTACATGCCAAGTGTCTAAATCACTTTACCCAAGAATCTAATATTTCTGAAATAATAGGGGAAGCTGGTATCGGCCACCTGCCAGGACTGGATAGATGAGTTTGCAAATGCTCCACTTTCATGCTTTGCAACATGGGAGGCCCTCTTGTTTCTCACCTGCGCTCAGGGGAGTTACTCTGAGTTCTGTCCATTACAGCCACTGGACCAGGAAAGGAAAGGAAAAGAGTAAATGCAGATGCATTCACCTCAGCAGAGAAGGAGGGAAGAGGCTACGCTCAACCACGGGAACGCTGCCTCCACTGCCCCCTAAAATGAGAGGAAGGAAGGAACAAGAGTGTGCGGTCAGCTTCCTTCTCCTGAGCACATTTCAAGGGAAGCCATATCAGCGCCAGCCCTAGCCTGGGCCAGTGGCTGGGTGGGTGAAGAGCTGGATTCCTCGGGTAGGTTTAAATTCTGTGAACTCAATTAAATTTAACAAGCCTATGTTTATATATCGCTAACGATACCTATTATCACCACTTTGCAGGCACAGCACAGTTCCAGCCTGTGGGCACCTTAATTAGGGAAAGACAGCTAACAGTGCATAGCACAGGGTGAGGAGGACTTTGCCATCACAGGAAGAAGGAAAACCACGTATGCTATATAAAAACAATGGCAGCTTTGCTCTTTTTGTGCTACACCTCCTTTTGGTTTTGTTTAGCTCGACCTTGGGGAGAGAGGAAACATGAAGTGACAAAAGAGGGAGGTTAAACGGCATGGAGCAGAGAGATGGAAACAAAATGGGAAGGAACTATCAAGGAAGAAAACGGGTAGAACTGGAATGGCCAAGCTCTGCCCAGGACATCTCAGCTTTCCCGCAATGTGGATGCTTTCACCATTTTGCCTGGGTTTTATTCCCTGTGCACAGCTGAACATGAAATGTTGTCCTATTTTACTGGATTGGTTAGCAGCACGTATGTTTAGCACTCAGACAAACCTTTCTATGCAATTTGGATCTGAGAGCCAGGGTTTAGGATTTGGGATTTATGGGGAAACAACCCCAGCCCCACTGCTTACCAGCATGATAGTAGAGGTTGGGGCTGCAGGTGAAGCATCACATTGTACCCGCCGCCCGCCTTCCTCTGCAACAGTCACACAAAGCCGAGCAGGAATTCTCAGAGTCTTCAACAGATGCATGTGCACTATTACACTCCAAGAGAGGGGTACAATAGGTCACATGTCACTAATAGATTTAACCTTTGAACTCTTTCCCTTTATCTTTACCTACCAATGTATGAACACCTTCTAGAATAGTGTTAGTTTGAAAAATTCTAAGTAGGATGATTAATTTCATGCATCCACTTGGCTGAGCCATGATGCCAGGTATTTAGTCAATCATTATTCTAGATGTTTCTGTGAGGGAGTTTTTGGATGAGATGTATATTCAAACCAGCAGACATTGAGTAAAACAGATTGCTTTCCATAACATGGGTGGGCCTCATCCAATCAATTGAAGCCCTGAATAGAGTAAAAGGTTGACCCTACCCTGAGCAAGAAACAATTTTACTGGCAGACGTCAGTCTGCCAACCTTTCCCATTAGATGTTGGACTTGCCAAGTCTCCACAGTCACACAAGTCAGTTTCTTAAAACAAATTTCTTTACACACAAACACACACTTACACACACACACACACACACACACACACACACACACATGCTATTGGCTCTGTTTCTTTGAAGAACTCTGACTGAGACCCTAAGCTAATGTAAATTTGGAAAACAGAATGGAGTCTATTTCCAGGTGGTCAGACTAATTGTAACCCATGGCAAAAGAGCAATAGAAACACACAGATTTCAAATGTACTATACAAACAGACTGTAAGGTGAAGGGCAGTTAGAAACCCAGGCACTGACATCAAATATGAAACATGTCAGAACAAACGTAATGAGTCTTAATCAAAGCAAAAGCACCAACATAGGAAGGAAGGGATCAAAAGGCCCAACGAAAAGCCCTGGACTCTTACTGAGGTCGTAACCGAGGAGAGCCAGACAGGCATGATGCTTCCAGTTGACAATGCAGGCAGAGGCTTTGGCTCAGGGTTATGTGTTCATATTCTAAAAGTAAAGCCACGGAGAGAGGAACATGGGTTCAGGTGCTCTGTGTGATAAAGACAGAAGGAAAATTGCCAACAAGCCACCCCTGAAGCATAGAGTCTATGGAAGCTTTGGAAGGGAAGGGTGGGAAACAAAGTCCTAGGACACTTGCTGGTCTTTGCACCGAGGGTGAGAAGAGGCATCAGGAGCAAGAATCTCACCTTCTGGGCAGAGGCTTTGCCTTCCCTTCTCTTCCCATGTGCTGCTTTGAAGGCTCCAGAGTCCTTGCAGCTTCTGTTGGTGATTCCCAAGTATCCCAAATGCCACAGTTCTCCTTCCCTGTGACGGTCGACCCATCACCTCACACACTGATGACATTTATCTGATTTCAATACCATGTGGTCCCCTAAAAAGACTTGATGTTTATAATAAAAACACAAGGACATATATTAAAGAACAGTCAGAGACCAAAGCCAATAAATAAAGGGGAAAGGGAAGATTACCTTCTGTTTTAAGAAGAAAGCAATAAAAAGAACAGCAAAGTTTGAAATCAGTTCAACAAGCATTCACCGCGGACCTCTTTCCAAATCCAACTCCACCAGCATGGGCCCTGGGAGTAAGGCGGGCCCTTAAGTAAGGTGCATTAGTTTTCCTATCTGTAAAATGTGCATAGGAAAAACATTTCCCAGGAGTTGACACAACTTCACATTATTGCCTATTTCTCTCATTCCTAATCTAGTGAAAATTCTTGAAAGAAAAGTCTAGAGAGGGGAAGGAAGTCAGCATTTGTTATGCACCTGCTGTATGTTAGCACTATATAAGTTAACTCATTTAGTCATCATAGACTTGTGAGAAAACATTTTTATCAATTAAAATGGAGTCTTAGTGGCCCAAGGCTTAGATTAGAAGCTGCAAATGTACTCTCTTGTGTAGCATATCACAGAGTGATGCTCCACAGAACAGGACCCCTGGGCTACCTGCCTCAGAATCACTCCAAAAGCTTGTTAAACCAGACTCCTGCCCTCATCCAGACCCATTTAATTATAGTCTTTTGATGGCAGTGGTTTTTATAAGCCACCCACCACCATGATTCCTCTACACACGCAAGGGCCATTGGCTCACCGGTTAGGAGTCAGGCCTGGTCCTGATTTTGCTGTGTTCTAGATATGTGACCTCGTGCATGTTACTTAACCTCTCTGGGTCACTTTACGTCATCCAAAACATAGAGATAACAGAACGTCATAAGGTTGCTGCAGTGATTAAATAATGAACACCAAGTGCCAAGTTCAGGGTCTGGCACATAGTAACTGTTATCATTTCCCCCACATGACAGCAACTTTATTTCCTCTCTGCTTTCTCATTCACCTTCACAGTTCATGATATTGGATTTATGGAGATGAAGTGGATGTGGAAGATGAAGGAAGAGGTGACACAAATTACTCTCAAGGCTCAGGTTTGAGCAACGGGCTGGATACTGGAGTCATTTGCCAAGAGGAGGCACTCAATCACTCTCTGAGGACAGGGCCAGGATCTTCATATTTCTAGAAATCTCCCAGGTGACTCTCATGGTTGACAAGAGTCAATCTAGAGAGGTGGCACACAGAATAATGATTACATTTAATGGTTAATAATTTTATCTTTTTTGGTGGTAGCTTGCCTTGCTGAAACCTTGTCACTTACTGGCTATATCACTGGGCAAGTTAGATGTGTCATCTGTAAAATGGAAATAACAATAGAATATACCACATAGGGCTATTGTAAGGTGTTAATCTCATAAAACACCTTGAATACTTCCAAGCTGCTATTTTTAGATCAGTCAATTGAATAAACAGGTGGTTTCACAACTCTAAGCTATAGCTCTTGTCCTCCCCTTTGATTGATGTGTTCATCTCCCCTTTTTCCATGCAGTAATTTCCTATTTTCTCTTCAGAGATAGCTTTCCTCTTATAACTCCCTCAAACCACCACAGGTCCCAGCCGATCATCTGGGCCATCCCCCTGCTGGCACGGGCTCACAATTCTCCCCAGGTATTTCCACCATAGAACTGAACAAACTGTGTTAGAGTTTCTCAGTTATTTATTTTTGTTTCTTGGACAAGACTTGGAACTTCTGGAGACTGCTGACCTTGCCTTATATAAGTTTATGTCCACGAACCTAAGCTGTTGTCATAGCTTGAGGCCTAGAAAAAATTTGTTGGATTTAATTGAATTTCACTAAATTAAAAGCGTGACACCCCTAAGGAACTCATCTCTCAGTCTAAGACTCTTGCTTAACTAATGTAGCATACAAATGCAGACACAGCAAGCTACACCCAACGTGGATAAAACATTCACCGTAACGGCTATATAGGCCCAATCTTAAGCCTAAACCAGTCATGCCAAACATAACACCTTTCTTATCTTCCTCTCACTTCTGCTTTGCTCTTCCTGAGCAATGTGGGGCCCAGGCCTTTCTGAGGAACAGAGGAAGGGGGTTGGAGTGGGTGGGGAGGAAGAGACACTCCTACAACTTTAAAAAGCCTCATTCACCCCATAAAGGTGGAGAGAACTGCTGTCTGTGCTGTATGATCGAGCGTGCTAAGGCTGGTTTGGGTCCTTTCTAACTACATGGCTTTGTATAGAAGGTCCAACCACCCACAGACAAATACCAGTGGTATCACAGGCACAGCAAACCATTCTGGAACAACTTTTGTAAGAGGACCCATGGTACTTCCCTGCCTTTGTACAGAAGCGGAATTTGAACTTTCTCATAATAATGCTTGTGGAGCCTTCAACTCCAGAAAGTATGCAAGAGGCACTGGCTATGCCTTTTACACTGCAATAATCTGATAAAGGGTTTCGGTCCCTGAGAGAAAAATTGAAAAGGACTTTCCACTCTATTTTTTAATCTCAAGGCAAACAGGCCCAGCAGGAGGCAGTTTGACTTGCGTAAAAGGACAGTCTTTGGAGCCCAACACACCTGAGTCCAAATCCTGACTCATTGACTCTTTAGTTCTGTGCTCATTAAAGTTAATGACGATGATGATAACAAAAGATAACACTTGTATGTGCTTACTACATGTTGGGTTCTGTTAAGTGCTTTTACATATATCAACTTATTTTATTCTTAAGAAAAATAAACTCATGAAGAAGATACTCCCATCATATTTTATAGTGACAGCATCTCAGACACAGAAAAGTGTAGTAACTGGTACCAGCCGGTAAACAGCACGGCCAGACTTCAAACCCACACAGTCGGGCTCCAGACACCCACACTGGCACCCACATGAACTTCCCTGCCTCCCATATGCCCCAGAGGCACAAGGTCTGACCTTCAGAAACTGAGTTTCCTTGCCTGAAAGTGGGTATGATGAGGCCTACCTCAGTGGGGCCTGAAGGAGGTGATGTAAGAAAAACCCTCACCACCAAAGGGGCACCCCGACTCGAGTAGGTGTCTTTAATTTTAACTTGTACATTCATGATGTACTATCAGATTTCTAAATAAATTCTAATAAAATTCTGCATTATCTAGATTGCCCAAGAATTGCAAATATATGGGCATACTGAACAAATTGGAGACTTTAAAATTTACATTCTAGGATCTTCCATTGATCCAGAAGGCAGTCTTAGTCTGGGAAGCCCACTAGCTCAATATTTCTAAGTAAACTATGGCCTTCCTCACAGGACAGCAGCTGCCAGTGTCTAACACCCCGCCGGGGCTCTCAGTCAGAAGCTATGAAGGCCCGGAAGGAGACCAGTCATTTAGACCTGGACGGGCCAGTTCGCTAAGTCCTTCAAGGATCACCAAGACATGTCCAGAAAGAAAAGCGGGAAGGCCAAGCTACTGTGCATCATCAGAGCCACGAAGGCATGAGAACGCAGGCAAGAGTAGAAAAGGGTGAGCACTGAGCAGCAGCAGGGGTGAAGGATGCCTGGAAAGCGGGACTGGGACAAGGTTGCAAAGGGCCTTGAATGTCACCCTGCGGAACGTGGACTTGATTCTGCTGTGGGGACACATCAAGAGGTTTTGAAAGGCAAGTACATAATCAGCCCTGTGCTTTAGTAAGAAAATCTGTTTAGTGTTCTGTGTGGATTAAAATGGAGAACGCAGGTAATCAGAGAGACTAATTTTGATGTAGAGACAACAAGGGTCTATTTGGTTTTCTTGTATACCGATATATTCAAATATACACCAAAACACACCAGTGTATTAAAATATTGAGGGAGAAGGGCCAAAAGTTATTTGTCACCGGACTAAATGTGAAAATAAATTTTTACAACCTCTAAGGAGGATGAAGCTAAGAATTTGGCATTGTTAGCAAAACTGCCTCATAACATTTCAGGCATGCAAAGAAATGTAATTGTAGAATTACACACATATTTCCACCGGAAAACGGAATCTGGGCAGAGCGAGCGAAGTAAACAAAGTGTTCAGTGCTTAAGAACCCTTCACCTTACTCTTCACCAAGAAGAAACAACCTTGTTTTCTTTGAAGCAACTCTATATTTTCTTAACGAGAAGTTGTAGGAAACTCACCTATTGAAGTGACAACGAAAACAGCAACCCACTAGGAAAACTGGTATTACGTCAGAGCGGCACGTAACTGCACTTTTGGCTCACACCCCCCTAAAAGTAAGGTGAAAGCTTTTCAAAGAATCCAGTTTGAGTAACAGAAAAGAGTGCACCACGTCCCCACCGTACACATTTGAGCATGGGGGTGGAGGCTGGGCGATTTAATCGGTTGTCCACACTGCTGATTTGTTCTCCCACCAAATACCATTTCTCCAAGGTCCCTCCCAAGATCCTCCTTCTAAGTTACACATCCCTTTATCAAGTCATCTTACCTCATCTTGGTCCTTCTCAGCAATTGTGTGAGTTATTAGTCTGTTTTTCTCAAACATGGCCTTCCAACTTCTAATATTTTTAATATATACATAGTTTGCTTTCTGAATTTATTTGCAAGTATTTTTAAAAATAGGAATATTTGAGTATATTTCTGTAATTTTTTCAACAACAGCAATAGTGATAGCTAAGACTTTTTTAATGCTAACCATGCATTCTGCATTGTTTCAACAGCTTTACTTGTATAACTGATTTAATCA
Source organism: Lemur catta (assembly GCF_020740605.2). Classification (NCBI taxonomy): domain Eukaryota; kingdom Metazoa; phylum Chordata; class Mammalia; order Primates; family Lemuridae; genus Lemur; species Lemur catta. The sequence goes on along the minus strand of NC_059133.1, from coordinate 44,730,644 downwards.
TTGCAATGACTTCATGAGATTGATACTATTGTTGTCCTGTTTGTACTTAAGGAAACTGAGGCATAGGAAGGCTAATTCACTTTATTACAGTCACACAGCCCGTAATTGTATGATCTCAGGCAGTCTGACACCAGAGCTGTACTTCAATGTACCCTTTAACATATACTATTTTTTTGAATTCAAATTTTGAAAGAAAAACAGAGTTGAAAAATCAAAGGCCCTAGCTAGAAATGACAGACAAAATTTGGGATCAAGCAAGGTTTGGCTTTAAAAAAATAGGGAAATAACCTTCCCAAGGTGTTCGCAAGATTTTGTGACCCATCACAGCACACGACATCTTTGACATCTACACCAAGGAAAACATGGCTTTGGATCCTTAGATGGAATCCACTACATGGTCTCTATCTTAATGTACTGTCCCTGGGATCTGAAGATTAATGTGAGTGAAGTAGACACAGTGGTAGTAAGTAGAAAAAACATTCCAAACAGAAAACATACCAACTCCTTACTGAAACTGTGAACTCTTCTACTGCTTTCCGGTTAGCTATTCCCTGTGGTTGATGTATGAGATAAGAGAGGAATGGAGCGACCTCCATGGCCCCAGAGGAGTTCAGAGCACAGAACAGGACATCATCAGATCTGGCACCATTCTTTGATACCAAGTCCCCCTATCAACCACACAGTAAGTACCTGTCTTGCTTTGGGTCCTTTAAGTCAGCACAGTACACCCCACTCTGGCAAGCTGTGAATGCTACAGGTACTGTCTTAGTTTAGCCCTAGTCTTTTAGCTTTGTGTTTTTATGTGGTCTACCATTGTGTTTCAACTTCAGTTTCTCCAGGATATGCCTCTGCTCTGGCATCTCCTCTCCAGCTCTCAGGATCCCAGGATACTCTCTTCTCTAGTTCTATCCTTATGACCACTTGGTTCACTTGGCCAACTACCCATATTCTCATGGAGGGAGAGTTTGGCAATAGGTAACATTACATCAGAGAACAAACTCTGAGCCAACCTGCACCTTTACTCATCTCTACCTTTAGCTCACCCATAACATATCATATACAAGGCTTATTCTGGGCATAGTTGGTGGTATGGAGGTTTTTATACATCTGAGATCATATTTGGTGGGCATATGGTAATCACATAAGAAATGTGCCATCAGACCATTGTTCAACAATTCACAAAGATAGCTACAACAATTCTTCCGATTCTTGTGCACGTCTCCTTGCAATGCAAATTTGCCACTCCTCCTATCAAGACATGGAGTCTATTTCCCCTCCTCTTGAATATAGGCTAGACCTGTGACTTACTTTCACCACAGAAGGCAAAAGAAGGGACGTCATATGACTTCAGAGCACCAGTCATAAAAGGCCTTTCTGCTTTTGATTTCAGGATCTTGCTGCCATGAAGACACCATATAAAGAAGCCTGGACCAGCCTCCACAAGGATGAGAGACTACTCCCAGCCAATAGGAAGAGCCAGCCTCCAACCAGGTGAGTGGGGCCATCCAGCCTCAGTGAGCTGCCAGATGACTGCAGCCAGATGAGTGGACCCAGGCAAGACTAACAAAAGAATCGCCAGGCTAAGCCCAGCCCAAGTTGCTAAGGCACAGCAATTTAGGAGAAGATAAATTGTTTTTTAAAGCAGATTTTCTTATAAAAAAAAAAAAAAAAAAAAAAAAACAACTTACTGATAAGAACTCCAAATCCTAACTGAGACAAGAAAACCAATATCTTTTTTATTACCATGATTCAAACATATTTTCTTCATAATCATCATTAAAGCTTTATATATCTAACTGCGCACCCACTACTACTATTAATACTACTGTATGCACATGCACACACACACATACACACACATTCTTCACTCTCTCACCTACTTGCTCATGTGCTCTTTAGGGCTTTTCATTTCTCAGTGTCCATATGGCTATATTTTCAACTCAGTCCATTTAACTAACTCCATTCCCATATATCCAGCTCCTCCTATCTATGAAGAGTAGCTACCCCTTACTATGTGCCAGAAACCATTCCTCACTATCTCCTTATCCTCACTATCCCCTTATCTGCCTTATCAGGCAGATCACCTTTACTCTGCTCACTTTATATATAAGGTAACTGAGGTACAGTAGCTGGCCATCCCACTAATTTCATGTACCCTCACTTAAGTCAACCTGCCAGCAGATTTTGAAACACAAGACTACCCCTTCCTTCTTAAGATATTTTCTTCACTTAGTTTCCAACCATCACACCCTCCTGATTTTTCTCTAACTTTGATTTCTAAAGTCTCCTTTGATGACTCTTCCTCCACCCTCTTAATGTTGTCATGCCCCAAGTTTTTATGTTTCACATTGTTTTCTCTATCCATAACCACTGGACAGGTGACTTCATCTAGCCAGCCCTGAAGTTCAGAATGAATTGCAAGATAGAGATAGGAGTCAAAGAGAGGAGATAAAAATGTTACCCTTATTACCTATTTTTAAAATGTTTATATTGGAGGATATGGTTGAGTCACTGACTAACCCATTCTAACACTTGGACAACCACAGGCCTCCTCCAGTGTAAATTGGCCCATGAAAAACTCACAGCATGGAGGGTTAGAAAATATATATTCTTTAAAAGCAGATACCACAAAAAGAGACAAGAAAATGAATGAAGCATGAATACTGGGTTCTTTCTCCCAACCTGGCCAATCCTTCCCTGGGGAAGTAACTCAGGGAACAATAAGAAGTTAAAATTGTATCACTGATGGAGGTTCCTCATAGGAACACAAAGACTGCAGAATATATATTCTCCCTATAACAAATGCCATCTTTATGTCGATGACTTTCCATTATGTCTCCAGCCTCAACATCTTCCCTGAACTTCAGAATTATATGTCCACACCTGCCTGCTCAGCCTCTTTGCTTGAAAGTCCAACAAGCATTTCAAACTCAACATGTCAAAGAGAAAATGCTACATTATTTTCAGTATCCCTTCACTTCTGTATTAGTTTGCTAAGGCTATCATAACAAAATAAGACTGGGTGGCTTAAACAACAGAAACTTATTCTCTCACAGCTCTAGAGGCTTGAAGTTCAAGATCAAGGAGCCAGCAGGTGTGGTTTCTCCTGAGATCTCTCTCCTTGGCTTGCAGATGGCCACCTTCTCACTGTGTGTGCACATCCCTGGTGCCTCCCTCTTCATATAAGGACACCAGCCACATTGAATGAGAGTCCCACTCTCATGATCTCATTTAGCCTGAATTATCTCTTTAAAGGCCCTATCTCTATAGCAACATTGGGGATGAGAGCTTCAGTGCAGGAATTTCAGGGGAGGGGCACAATTCAGTTCATAACGACCCCTCTCACAGTCTTTCCCCTTTTAGGAAATGGCACCAACATTGGTTAATCGCTTAGGCAAAACTTTAGGAATCATCTAAAATTATTCTTTCCCTCACACCCCGTGTCCAGTCCATTAGTGAGTTATTTCCACTGTACCTATTCCGTATCCCACCATCTCCACTATAGACCCCAGGTTCTCTCATCCTCTTCCGCCTGCTCTACTGCAACAGTCTCCTGACTGGTCTCATTTCCTCCTTTCCTGCCATGCCACAGTCTGTTCTCTATACATCCACCAGAGTCATTCTGAAAAGTGAATCAGATACCATTGCTGATTTGAATGCTCCTGTGACTTCTGAGTACTCTTAGAGTAAAACCCAACTATCACTGCCTATCTCTCTATCCTTATTGCACACCACCCTTCCCTGTCATTCTCTCAATTCCAGGCACCGTGGCCTCCTTAATTTTCTTAAAGCATGCAAAGCTCATTTCTGTGTTACAGCTGTTATATGTGGTCCTTGCCCTTCTGCCTGTAACTCTCTGGAATTGTCTTCCCTTTTCATTTCATTGACATCTCTGCTCAAATATAACTTCCTTAATTGGGCTTTCCCCGACCTCCCTACTTAAAACACATTTCACCCCAGGACTCTCAAGTCTCTCACCCTCCTTTATTGTCCTCCAGTGAACTTATAACTGCCTGAAAGTATGTTGTATTTTTATTTGATTATTTGTTTATTGTTAGTCTTCTTCACTAGGCTGCAAACTTCCTGACACTTTTGTTCTCTGCTGTAGCTCCAGCACTGAGAATGGTCCTTGACACAAAAGAGGCACTCAACACATACTAGTTGAATGAAAATAATTCATGTAATCGAAATCATTCTAATTTGCAAATTTGATCATTCCACTTCCATTTTTAAGACCTCCAGTGGCTTCTCATTGCTCTTGGGTAAAATCTAAGGATTTTGCATCATGAACAAGACCCTACTACTTTTCAGTTTCGTCTCCAACTACTTCCACCATGAAGCTTGAGCTCCAGTCCTTACTAACCTTTTGAAGACCAGAGCTCTGCTCATTCATCTTGGAATCCTTGGATTCCAAGTACCTGGCACAAAATGGCTGCAAGGCAGCTGGCATTAGTGGCAGATATTATTATATAAAACAGAGCATGTAAAGAGTGTTGATTTTACATTGCACTGGCTGCTTACTATGTTGATAAAATGGTGGTAATGGAATCATCCCTAGCTAACTCACAGGGGTTTTAAAAATCAAATTCAGTTAACAAATATTTATAGAGCACCTACTATGTGCTGGGCACTGTCCCAGGTGCTGAGTAAAATAGACAATGATTCCTGCCTTGTGGGATTTATGCTCTAGTAAAGGAAAGACTACATACACACACACACACACACACACACACACGTAATAAGTACAATAGAGAGCACTCAATCAAGGAAGGGGGTGGGTAGTATCTGGCTCAGTGCAAATGCACATTTTATATTTGGTGGTCCAGGAAGGCCTCACAGAGATAATGGCATTTGAATAGAGACTCAAAGGGGTTGAGGGAATGAGCCATGTATTTGAGGAAAGAACATTCCAGTGGAGGAGACAATAAATGCAAAGGCCCTGAGGCAAAAACATGTCTATAGTGTTCAAGACCATATTCTGGGCCATTAAATGTCTCAATCAATTGAAAAGAATTCAGATAATACAAAGTATGCCCTTAGACCTCAATTGAATTAAATTAAAATCAGTTTAATAAATAACAGAAAGCATCTCTGAATAATCCCCAAATACTTTGAAACTAAATAACACATTTCTAAATAACCCATGAATCAAAGAAGAAATCAAAAGGGAAACTAGAAAGTATTTTGAATGGAATGAAATTGAAAACACAAACTATTGAAATTTGTAAGATGAAGCTAAATTTATGAAACTAAAACCCCTATATTAGAAAGAAGAAAGGTTTGAAAGTAAAGACCTCAGCTTCTACCTTAAGAAACTAGAAAAAGAAAAGAAAAGAAAACCCAAAGTAAGGAAAACAAAGAAAATGGTAAAGATCAGAGCCCAGAACAATGAAATTAAAACAGAAAGTGATAGAGAAAAATCAATAAAATAAAAAACTTGTTATTGAGAAAAATCAATAAAACTGATAAACCTCTCACAAGACAGATCAGAAAAAGATACAGAGAAGACATGAATTACCAATATTAGGAATAAGAGAAGTGACACTACAAATTCAACCGCTTTTAAAAGGAAAATAAAAAAGTTTTATGAACAACCTTATGCCAATAAACTTGATAACCTTTATAAAAATGTACAAATTTCTTGACTAGCATGAGCTACCATAGTATATTCAAGAATTGACTAGCCCTATGCCTATTAAAAAAATCAAGTTTATTTTTAAAATTCAACCTATAAAGAAGTTGAATGAAAATACTTCCCACAAAGTAAATTCAAGGCCCAAATTATTTCACTGGGGAATGCTACCAAACATTTAAGCAAGATACAGTACTCATTCTATAGAAACTCTTCTAGGAAATTGAAGAGGAGTGAATACTTCCCAACTCATTCTATGAGGCTGGAATTTCTCTGATACTAAAACCAGACAAAGATATTATCAACAATAAGAACCACAGACCAATATCTCTTGTGAGCACAGATACAAAAATTCTTAGCAAAATTTTAGCAAATTGAATGTGACAGTATATAAAAGGGACTAAATGGGGTTTATCCCAGGAGTATAGTGTTGGAGGAGGAACAAGGAGACCAGTGAGGCTAGAGTGGAATGAGCCAGGGAAGTGACCTGAGATCCAAGAACTAAAAGGATATGTTCCAGATCAGCTGACATAATTGGTTCTAATGATCCTGAACTAAATAAGCAATATTCATAATGAGAATTTTAGGCCCCTTTATAGATGGACAGGGAATATTTGGGGGAAGAGTGAATACCACAGAAAGAGTTGTCAACCTCATTGTAAGGTCTTGGATTTTTAATCTGAGTGAGATGTAGGGAAACTATTGCAGGGTTTTGAACAGAGGAATGATATCATCATTTGGTTGTTGAACAATCTATTTTGTTGAGAACATATTTTAGTAGAGTAAGGCCGAAATCAGGGACATTAAATCATAATGTGTAAATCAAAGTATTCTGTAAATTATTAACAATTCACATACTAATAATTATTCAAATATTGCAATAACTTAGTCATTCTCTGTCATTTCTCAGTGTACCATTGCTGACAAGCTGCTCTACATATACTTCTTATATTTTTAGAAATGATAGTCTTTTGATAAAATACATTATGGGGGACAGAACCCTTGGAGCAATGTGGGAAACACTGCTTGGCGGTGAGGTGGTCATTGAAGCACAGTGGAGTTTCACCAAACCCTTTGATTAAACATCCCTCAGTTTTATTGTCAGAAACAAAATGGTATGCTAAATGGTGGGAATCTAAAATAATGCAGCATTCCTTGATGTGATTCTCTTGGTCCCAACTTGGTTGTAATGCCAGAAATACAAAATATTTAAATTTTTTTCCAAGGAGCTGGTCTCCTTTGAACAAGCCACCTGCAGTCATTGTTCTCCTGACAAACATTACCAGAGACCCTGTTCAGGGTCTAATTCCTACTCAGAGCAGAGTGAGCTAGGAGGAGCTCCATCTACTCCTGGGAGCAATAAGGCAACAGGTTCCCAGAGCCTAAAAACACTGTAAATGATGTTTGTGTACAATGGCCAGAGACAACTTAAAGCTTCCAGGAAGTAGAGAAACAGAAAAGCTAGAAAAAAAAGCAAAGCATACCCAGGGAAATGGAAGTGAGAATTAAGGATTATGTTCCCAGCAAATCTTCAGATAGGAAGTATGCACTAGAGTTTTCTTTCTTTTACAAGGGATTTGTGATATGCTCAGGGTAGGGTGGCCATTTGTAGTAAGTGGTTCAGAAAGGGTGCATAATCCAACACATGCTTAATTTAGTCTTGTGGATCATAATGATTTAATTTATATTACCACACCTAAAAGAGCAAGACAATAGTGAGAATATTAAGCTCTTTTGCAGGTGGACAGGGAAGATTTTTGGGAGGAAGTGAACACCATGTAGAGAGAATCGTTGACCTCATCCACACTTAAAGTTAGTTGTGCTGACTTGTAAATGTTTTTCACAGGTAGACTCTGCAGTTTCTATTATTAACACAGTCTTTCACTCGGGAAACTCCAGCTTTGCGGTAGCATTTCTGTCCCGCTCACAAAGTTACTTATTAATGCTGCACGCTCTAGGGTGATATTTTCTAAAGCTGAGTCTTATTTGGGAAACTACATATGTTTATCTGTACAGAAGCAAAAGTGATAAACCAACTAACTCACACATGTCATCTTGAGATCTTAGGAGCAAAATACTGTCTACAAAACACACAAACATACACCCAACCAGTTTTTGGTGTTTGCAGTTTCACCAAGTTCTATTAAATGGCTTTGGAATGTTTGAAACATGTAAAACATTGCCTAAAAATTTTTGTATCAATATGTTTCCTATAGAAATGTTTGTGAAATAGAACTGTTCTTTCTTATTCAATTATATAGTCATTCAGTAAACATGAGTTGAAGTCTATCCTCAATACTCAGCATTCAGACAGTTAAAACAATGAAAACCTTAACTCCCTGGACTCAAAAGTCCTCAATTTAGTGAGGGATAGAAGGATATGCAAGTAGATACAATTCAAAGAGACAAGGTATCAGAGAAGTATAAACAAAGCACTTGGAGTTAAACAGAAGGAAGTCACTAACTTCCAGGGTCTTTGGAAACCAACAGAAAAAATATGTATGGCCTGGAGTCTGACAGATTGAAAAGAACTTATGATGGGGAGAAGCAGAAAGAGTGACATTTCAGACAGAGGGGATAAAGGCTGGAAGTAGAAAAACATGTTAAGAACGACCTACCATATTGAAGAAGTCTTTTGCATTCTTGGTACTCTCAATATCTAGCATCTAATTATTGACTAATTTTAGCCTGTTTCTTGTGGTTGAAAATGATATGATCATTTTATGCTTAGGAAATTATGATGGTGATAATAATGATGAAAAACAGGATCTTGCTATGGAACTTGACCAACATGTCCATATAGCTATGCTAGTTAATTATTTACTATATTAATCAACCTGCTGCAATTTTCCATTTTTAAACCTTTTCATTTCTAAACGTGTACTCTGAGGAAGTGCTATCATACATCATGACTATTAGTTGTGCTTGAAAGACTAAAGAAGATTTTCTTCTTTGACTATTCTAAATATAGCAGTTCTTCCAAAATCAATTTATATATCCAAATTAATTCCTGCCAAAACTCCAGTGGTACACACACACATAAACACACACACATGACAAAACTGTTCTAAAATAAATCAGAAATATAATAGAGAAGAAAAAATAAACTAGTACAAAGGCTAAGATTGGACTAATGCTAACAGATATAATATATTATAATATGTTATATAGCCTCTAAAATTAATGCAATTTGTTACTAGGCTAAAAATAAACAGAATTTGTAGCCCAGAAATAGAATCTATTATATATAGCACTATAGTTTCAGCAAAGTAGATACCACTGATCAATGAAAAACCTGAAGTGCTGTCTGAGGGCTCAGTTAGCAATTTTGGGGAAAAAAAATCAATTTAGAGCCTCATTTCATTTCATACACCAAAATACATTTTGGATAACTTGAAGAAATAAGCACGAAAAACGAAACAACAGAAACTAGTAAAAAAAAAGAAGTGAAATAAATATTTACCAAATGTCTAGAGGCAAAAGGATTTACTAAGCTTAGAATTTATAAAAGGCATAACAGAGAAAATTAAAGATTAAACTTCATAAAAAAGTTCAAAATTTTAATAGCTAAACTCTGAAAATCATGAGACAAGTATCAGATGGTGGAAGTGCCTACAGAAAATACTAAAAACATTAGTATATTTATTGTATTATGAACTCATATTAACTGACAAAAAACTTCATAAAAAGGAGGAAATACAAATAAATACAAAAGTAACTAAGTATAAAAAGGAAATTAAAAATAATTACATTTATTGATTATATAACTGATCAATAAACATACAAAACCCGTATGTTCATTATTAGTAGTCATAGTTACAGTGAGCATACAAAATAAAACAACATTGAGATATAATTATTTTGCTGATATAAATAGTATTTTTCCAACTGATAATAATGTAAATGCAAAGATGGTACAGTGGAAAGCTCATGTTTGGAAAATTGGGCAGTCATTAGTTTTATCTTCTTGATTTTACTTTATTTTTTTTAAATGTCTTTAATGATGATTTATTACTTTCATGATTAAAAAATTAAAAGTGACAACACATATCTATAGTAATTAAGAAAAATATCTACTTCCATTGGAGTGAATTTATAATCCTCTACACTGAGCCAACAGGCATCAGAACTTCTACTGACTATTATCAGAGAATCTGCTTAAAAACAGGAAGATCTTTCAGTGAACAAGGGTCATTTCCATCCATTAGCATCTGCAGAGGAAGCAAAACGAAGAAATATCAGTTGCTTATCAGCTCAAAATGCTTACTAACAAAACAGGTATTACACGGCCATCATGAGTCAAAAGCAGAATTATTTTTTTATAGAAAAGAACATACTAATGACTGAGATGTGTATATTCAGCAGGGAGGAACTTTACAGAATTCTCAGCAGTGTGACTGAAGAAACAGTGTTGCTAAATTACTAAGAACTTTGCCTATATGTGAATTGCCTGTGTGATAAGTGCTTCAGAAAATTTTATCACCTATTTTTCCCTTCTTTACAAAAAGGAAAAGAAGTATGTGGAGGCATTGAAATTTCTTTCATATAGTTTTAAATGCAGGCTGTCCCCAACTTACGATGGCTCAGCTTAGGATTTTTTGACTTTACCATGGGTTTATTGAGACATAACCCCATGGTATGTTGAGGAGTGTCTGTCTTTGGAAAACAAGTCCACCTCTATGCCATGTGTCAGTGGCAGTGGTGATAGTAGAGAAGGGGGAGCATTATGAAGGTGATTCTTGACGGCTCGCTGAAGTCTATATCATGATGGCTAGAATGATAAACTCTAAGTACAATGTGCTGTTAGGACAAAGGGCTGAGATGGTCAGTACAAGGGTTGGGGAAGAGAAGTTTCATGAAGGGTGACAGAAAACTCCACATTCTAGCTCATTCCTTGGGCTAAAAACCATTAATAACTCTCCCTCTGTCCTTCCAACTTGCATACAATGCCCAAGAAATAAAATCAAGGTCCTTCTTGTGAAATTAGTTCACAAAATTGTTGAACCAGTTACGCTGCATAAATTGGCATCTCTCCTTTTGTGAGACCCAGTTAGAGACCACGGTCTTGTGAAGATGTTTTGTGGGATTTATGACTACCAAGATCAGGCCACTGTCATCCTAATGATAACTGAAGAGTCAGGAGTATGGGGGTGGGAGAGGTAGCCTCTAGTCCTGGTCTGACCATTCAGATAGGTCCCATAAAATGGAAACAAACCTACCTGTCCCAGCTCAGACCCCCTGATAGGATACAAAGCAGACTCACAGGCATGTGGGTTCTTATGTACAAGTTGCTGTTTTGTACCCTCTACTGACTGTGGGAATTTCTAGTTCAGGAGTTTTGCGGGTGTGCTGTCCTGGACAGAGCGAGAGCCGGAGGACTTGGCCTCACAAGTGTTTGCATGTTGCTTGCCTTCCTCCCCTTAGAGACGGGAAAGGTGCTTTAGGAATGGCAATAATAAAGAGGAAGAGTGAAATTAATTTGAACTTGGTTGGGCAGGGTTTGTCATTTACTATATCCTTCCAGTATCTAACTCAGATATAAAGAAACCCACAACATTTTTCCCAAAAAGCTGATGGAGAATCAATAAAATACTTTAAAAAATCAGGACAAATAAGAGTTTGTTAAGTGGCTTCGTACAAGATAAATAAATAAAAATTGATAGCTTTCCTTTTTACTAGCAATAACCAGTTAGAAAATAAATAGGGAAATAGCCTATTCTCCCCAAAATAAGGGAGGGAATGTTAAAAACCTATTAGAAGATTATACTGAGGGACAGTGGTTAGAAAGACATTTTTATAAAATTGTCAATCCTCTCCAAATTAATCAATATTTAATGCAATTTTAATGTTTCTAATATTTTTATTTTTTCAAACCAGATTAAAGTTGTAAGATTAATGTAAAAATGAATATGGGAGATGTCCTGGAAACTTTTATAAAATATAAAATTGAGCAAGGTAGGTGGGTGGGTTGCTTATGTGTGGCTATTGAAACTGTCTGTAAAGGTATTAGGTTATTAAGTATGGAATGTCCAATTTCCTTAAGTGCTAAGTTTGATAGTTGATATCTCTGACATTTCACTTTGACACTTCTTGGGGTGTGTGTGTGTGTGTGTGTGTGTGTGTGTGTGTGTGTGTGAACGTACATCCTTATTCTTTCAAATGCATGTTTTGGCTTGTGATTATCTTTCAGAATTTTTTTACAGCAATTTTTGTGAAACCATGAATAAGTCAAAAATTCGTGCTATCTTCACATATGAGTTCTGTCATGGGACCAATGCAGCAAAGACAGCTCAAAATATCTACGAAGTGTTTGGGAAGGATGTGGCACAGTACATCGATGGTTTGAGAGGTTCTATTCTGGTGATTTTAATCTTGAAAATCAGCCATGTTGGCGACCTGAGACCAAGGTGGATAATGATAAGCTGAAAGGTGTAGTGGAAGCAAATCCATCTCAACTTGTCCTGAGTCTCTGCCACAGGCTCTGCTTCCAGAGAACCCAACCTGAGATGAAGGAGGTTTGGGATCCTAGCGATATTTCTACTATGACACCTAACAATTTCTCATCTTCACAATGACTTTTCACAGTCGGGATTATTACTCCACTTTATGAGTTTCTACATGAAGGTTGGAACACTGAACGAGATTCAGCAAAGAGGCAGATCCCAGAAAAAATCAACTGTGTAAGTCAACTGCTTAAGCAGTTTCCAATGAGGAACTGGTAAGGCCTGCCTTTAATAGGGAGGTACCTGGCTACCCAACACTAGGGCCATCTATTCAGAGGGAGGTCAGAGATGAGAGGACAGAAGCTATATCTTTTTCAATCCATGTTATAAGGTCGCTATTATAAATCTGTAAAAATTAATCTTACTCAGTTCTGGCTCCTGGCATGGGGAACATGTTAATATCTTTTCAAATTAACACTGGCTTAAGGACTCCAGGATCTAAATAGTAGTGTGATTTCTCTAGGCTTGGAGTCTTTGTTATTTGTACCATTCCCTGGAGCTAGAACTCATTCTTGTAGTGAGTTTTTTGAATGAATGCTGATAATATTTCTCTACCTCAACTTCCAATTGGGTGGATCAGGATCAACAGCAGATTCATAAATACACCAGCCTGGAAATATGAATGGGTTGGAGCTTTCTGGATCAATCATCCAGTCTTGAAATAAGCTTTCATGCAACTAACATGAATGGCAAGTATGTGCTGAATGGGAAACTACGTCAAACTTGAACAGACGGAAGAAAACTTAATTAAAACAGAACAGATTTTCAAAGTTTAGAATATGGTGTGTTGTAGTCCACTGATTGGCTGACGTTAACAAAAGGACCTGCCTATTAAGGTTAATAACTGAATCTGGGCTTCTCTCAATAAAGCTACCCAGTTGGGCCCTATTGTTTGAACTTCATACACCTCAGCAACCTCTTAATAAAAGACTGACTATAAATCGGATTAAGTGTCTTAGAACCCTATGGTCTAGAAAAATGAAGCGAAGTGTAGTAGCTGGGAGAAACAGGATGTTATATATGGAGCAGAAGAAGTCCCGTTAGAGATACTGTAGTACTCTACCCAGCCCATCTTCCATCCTCATGGCTGCCTCTCAGAGCATCATATTTTCCACTGATGAGTTGCACATTCATAAATGTAGTGGAACGCTGAAAAGAATTGCTTCATAAGACTTCTTTAGAAATTCCTCATGGTACTGCATTTGTAAGGGGGAGGCCTTATCTTCAGCTCCCTCAATATCTCAAATTTCCCGATACTTTCGGTTCATGCCTGTTATGTCTTTAATCTCAGAACACATGCATTTTCCCCTTCCAAGTTATTTCCTTGCAGATGTCACGATGGAGAAGAGCTGTCAGAAGTGGCAGTAATTATACTGTCACAAAGATATCACTTTTTTCTTCTAGTACTGGAAGGCAGTCAGGAATAAGCCATGGCATTAGTCTAACAGACAGGAGATTTATAACTACAGGTTTTAAAATCTCGTAGTAGAAAATGAAGAGGGGGCAATGGCATGGCAGGTGAATGCATTTGGGGTGTGTTATAGAACCAAGCAAGAATAAATCACTTATGTCTGTCAAAGCAGATGGATCTGGAAACAGTTTAAATCTCAGGGCCAATGTGATCACAGTAAGTTGTTTTTCCCACAGGTCTCAAGCCTATGTTTTGTTCAGAAAAACTTGCAAGGAAAACAAATGACCAATATTAAAAGACTAATGCAGGAAATAATGGTAACACTAATAAATTCCAATTTTTCCAGTAAACCTGTACGTCAGCATTTCTTGCATCAAGACTGCTTTTATCACAATTATCCTGGCGGTTTCTTAAAACAACAAAAACTGAGGACACAAACATCTACTTAATCCTAAGGGAATCTTCACCTAAAATCTCCACTCCCGTGATGTAAATCTGTGCTAAATTTGAGAACGATGATTTTGTTCTCAGCAACAAGAATTGGAGAGAGAGGAGCTTGGGAAACGGCATTTTTAACTAAAAAAAAACCTACTGACTTTGTTGCTACTTCTTTTGACTCTTTCTTGAGTAGCATCTGACAAGTAGCAGGTGCACCACTCTGATAACTGGGAAAGACCCCCCAGCCTCTCCACCACCCCAGAGCACACACTGCATAAACCCTCTCCTCATTTCTGCCCCCACCCCCCACTCCCACCAGACAGGCCAAGGAGGTGAAGCCCCAGCCAGGTCTCTGAGTGCACAACACACAGTGGAAAAGCCAGAGGAGCAAAGCTGGAGATGGTGGCTGGGAAGCCCAGAGTTCTCTACTTCCTCCTGGGTGAGGTCATCAAAGGTGGCTTTGTGTGAATGTCAGTATTTTTTGTTTTTATTTGATGTGCCATAGAAAACTAGACAGTCCAGAGATAAAGAGGAACTGGGGAACGTTGGAAACAACTACGAATATTGATTATCAGTTTGGGATTGGCAGCTTCTCAACTCCCCATCTTTATCACCAGTCACAGTGCTTTTATTTTAGATGTGCACGTGCTTTACAATAATATTTTTCAAGCTGTGCCCTAGAAGTTTCTCACATATTTTTCCAAAGCTTTTGTGGAAGGCCACACACATACCCCCCTCGTTTACTGCCCCCTATTCAACTAGAGCAGCTTTTATGTGTTTTACATATTAAGCTTCTGTTTAAGATTGTATTTAAAGAATTGCACTGCACGTCTCATCCAGGTTTTGACAAACATTTAGATTTAAAGAGTTACATTCCACCCTAACTAATAGCTCTTGCCCTGTGCCATATTTATTGGGTGACTTTAAGCCACAGCACTGTTTGGTACAGTAGAATTTCTTCTTGTAAAACAAAGATGATGTTTCTTTCTTCCTTACAGGATAAATGTGATGGCAAATAAAATAAAGCTGAGATTTACTCAGAAATAAACACTGTACATTATGTGCTATAACCACACATCAAAAGACCATTTTAGATTGTGGTTTCAGGGTGTTAGGATAATTGAACCCTGTTTGCTTAACTGACTAATCTACCCCTTTGGCAAGACTTGTTATATTTTTTTCTGTACAGAGAAGAAGTGAAGAGAGAAAGTATTCTTTAGTTCATCCATTAATTTACAGTCTTTTAGAAGATCATTCTAGTTACTGTACGCAGAATAGATTAAGATCTGCAATAGGAAGAGTATTTAGGCAGCTAGTGCCATCATCAAGACACAAGGAAAAAATCTAAGTTGAAAAGCAAACTTATTTTTAAAAGTTATAGAAGTAAACGAGTCTCTCATGCATGCCTAACCTATCTACTTTGTCCTACCAAAGGACAGGGGGAAGAGCAGAGCACACAGACTCTAGAACAAGACTGTCTTGGTTCAAATTCCAGCTTTGGTCATTGTAGGACCTTGCCTGGACACGTTACTTGATTCTTTATATCTGTTGTCTCGCCTTTAAAGGGAAGCTGGCCGGGCGCGGTGGCTCACGCCTGTAATCCTAGCACTCTGGGAGGCCGAGGTGGGTGGATCGCTCGAGGTCAGGAGTTCGAGACCAGCCTGAGCAAGAGCAAGACCCCGTCTCTACTAAAAATAGAAACAAATTAGCTGGCCAACTAAAATATATATAGAAAAAAAAATTAGCCGGGCATGGTGGCACATGCCTGTAGTCCCAGCTACTCGGGAGGCTGAGGCAGGAGGATCGCTTAAGCCCAGGAGTCTGAGGTTGCTGTGAGCTAGGCTGACGCCATGGCACTCACTCTAGCCCGGGCAACAAAGTGAGACTCTGTCTCAAAAAAAAATAAAATAAAATAAAAAATAAAGGGAAGCTAATAGTAGTACTTACCCCCTAGGATTGTCAGGAATAAAGGAGTAAGTGTATGTGAAGTGTTCAGAATGGTTCCTTCCAGGCAGTAAGTGTTAACTGTCTTTGGGGGCACAGAAAGGCTCCAAATGGGGCAGTGTGGCTAATAGCCGGTAGAGGGCAGCAGAGGAGTACGAACAGAAGAAGTCGCGCACAGTGACAGTCACAGAAAGATGAACCTTCTCATGAGAAAAAAACGGGAAGAAGGGCGCCATGAATCATACAAAATGGAGGCTGACCTCTGGGTCATTTATAGCCTGGCTTGGGGTCTCCAGCTAATAGTTCAAGAGACCAGTGTAGACAAAATAAAGGACTCGAATAAGTCTAGCTATGAGGAGGGCCCAGGCATCCGTCTGGGGACACACTTCTAGAAGGCTCGCCGAAAGGCTGGCAAGTCCTCAGCTGAGGCTGCAGGCCGGGCCTTGGCCCTGCCCCAGGCGGGCTCCCCGCGTGACCGGCTGCCGCTCGGCGTGGGAGCCGGGGCACCGGGGGAGCAGCCCGCGGGATCAAGCGGAGGCAGCATCACTTTTCTTGACCTAGGCTCAGGAGCAAGTGTGTCACTCCTACCATACTGCAATAGTTCAGAGCGCAACAAAAGCCTGCCCTGTTTCAAGGGGACAGGACTCAGACTCCATCTCTTGATAGGGAAGTGCCAAGACTCTAGAAAAGTATATAGAACAGGAAATTTTATTGTAGCCATTTCTGTAAAATACAATCAACCACAACGTGGTTTCCTAGAAATTCATACTGGATTCTTTCTGTCCCTCATTTTCACATGCAAAGCATCAGAATGTCCTCACGGGTCTGGCTGCAAAATACATCCCAAACCTGATCTCCACTAGTCCTACCTTAGCCCAACCCAACGTGTTTCTTCACCTCGGACACAGCAAAGCCTACTAACAGGCTTCCTCAGCACCAATTCAACCCTGCATAGCCTGTTATTTATACAGCAGCCAGTGAGAATTTTGAAAAAATGTAAATCTGGTCCTATCACTGCTCATCTTAGAACCACCCAGTGGCTCCCAGTCATACTTAGGATAAAAGCCAAACCCATAATGGCGGCCCACAGACCCTCCACATTTTGGCCAAATTTGGCCTTCTCATTCCGTCTTCAGGCTTCTCTCCACTCCAACACCCCCCGGCGCATTTTTGTCAAAGGTTTTTTTGGCCTCAAATCTCTTCACACTCATACTCTCCCGCTATTCAGGTCTCTGCTCAAACATCACCTTTCTAGACAACCCGGTAGAAATGAGCATTAGCTCAGTCACTTTCTATTCCTCACCCCTCCTTTATTTCTCCTATTGTATTTAACACTGTCTGAGATTCTATTATGCCTTTGACCCCTTGTTCATGGTCTGTTTCTCCCTCTAGACAAGCACTCTGTGGGAAAGGCTTTGGTTTTGTTTATTGCTTTATTAA
This sequence comes from Lemur catta, assembly GCF_020740605.2. Taxonomy (NCBI): domain Eukaryota; kingdom Metazoa; phylum Chordata; class Mammalia; order Primates; family Lemuridae; genus Lemur; species Lemur catta. The sequence goes on along the minus strand of NC_059133.1, from coordinate 44,713,276 downwards.
CAGTGCTTAGATTCATTCAATAAGTTGCATATTGAATAAAAAAGAAAAGAAAAAGAACAAACACACACTATGTCCTTTCAGATTGGGGGTGGTGTGAACTAATATCTACTTTCACCATAGTGGGAATGTGTTTGTGCTCTCTCTTAGGTCCGGGCCATCCTTTCCTAGTACTCTGTGGTTTTATTGACTCTAGTTTGGGAAGGTTCGTTGTTTTGAATGTGTAGCACTTAAGGGAATTTCAGCTTGAGCCTGGGTGTTTCCAGTGCTGGGGTTCAGTCATGCCTGGGCGTGTTTGGTGAGTTGGTGGTGACAGGCCTCAGAGAATTCAATTCTAAAGAAGTCTTTAGCTTTGAACAGAAGAGGAGGAAAGAGATTCTGTGGTTGTGGTAGCGGGTGGGGAGGAGGGGAGAGGGGAGAGGAAGAGAATCTGATGGCCAAGTGAGCGTGTTGTCACTCTTCTGGGCTTCTCAGTACAGTTGGACACACTTCCTACATTTGGAGAATTCCCACCTCCTTTGCAGCTAGGACACTGGTCTGTGACATAGGCCCCAACACTCATGTCCTGGCTCCGTGGAAGCTCTAGTGTAATAGTCTTCAAACATCTTTTAGAAGATTCAATTCTTTAACATTGAAATACAACACACAACCCCCTCATGAACCAGATAAAAATGGATTGCTTTGGTTGACATGGCACTTAGAGCCCCTAAAGCTGGGGTGGCCTCATAGGCCCCTGTGCCCACTTTGACATCAGTCCCCAGGACTCCGTGGTGGTACCTGACAGCAGGCTCAGAGGGCCTGTGACGCCCAGCAGGAAAGGTAGGATCTCCTGGGAGATCCATACCAGGAAGGTAGCAGGTCCCAGGTGGGCAGATTTATCTCAGAGCACATTCCCCAAGGGCTCCGAAAAGGCTGATGGGGAGGAAAATTTGTAGAGACTCTGGGCTTTGTTTCAGGAAATGAGGACAAATAACCAGGAGGATTTGAATATTCTATATTATTTTCTAACATAACCTAGTGAGGCCTCGGGAAAATTTTGGTTGCATATCTCCTTACTCAGCTGTGTCTTATCGGTGGTACATTATGCATATTCAAGTTATTTAAGTTCCCTTAAAACTTAGTAAACATGTTCATCAATTTTTGTTGTCACCTTGGCCTTGTGGGAAAGCAATTTAAGTCGATCACAACTGCCTCTCTGCCTGGCTATCCCAGGGCTGCCCATGCTCACAGAAGATGGTCTAGTTAAGGAAGTGGGTTGGAAACAAGACAGGGAAGTGAGGTAAGGCCAGGGTATCCTACACTGCAGATGCAAAGACCTCACAAATGAAGCAGTTATGCCTCAGCCAGCAGTTATGCCTGTGATATGATTCCTTCAGTAGGAGAAACTAGATGATACAACTAGATGTAACCTGCAGTGTATGCTGATGAGCCACATTTCAAAAGTAAAAGGTGAGTGACACACTGAGAGAAGTGAGTCTGGGGACCGAGCTAAGACTCTGAAGTCTCCCCCTGCCTTATCACAAAGTCCAAACTCAGTGGTGAGGCCTGATTCAGCTCCTGCCTGTTGCTACAATTTTCCTTAAAAAATAAAATATCCCAATTACCCTGATTTGATCATTACACATTTTATGAATGTATTGAAATGTCACAGGCACCCTGAAAATAAATACATCTATTATGTATCAATAAAAAAATTAAATAAAATGTTTCCTACACCCTAACTAGGCAATGGCCACACAGAAGCAAATTCACTTTCTTGAATGCAGTGAGTTCATCACTCATTCTTGCCTTTCCATGATTTGTATTCTTGGTCTTTAAATACCTTTTTCTACTGTTTCTCCTTCTAGATAACTTTTGCTTTTCAGAACCGGGATGCTCAGGCATCCCCCTCTCCTGTCAGGCTGGATGAGGTGCCCTTCTTGGCACTTCTAGGCACCTTGGTGCTAGTCTGCATTATTGTGGTGGTGACACTGTGCTGTAGCTGTCAGTGACTTGACTGTTTCTCCCTCATTTATAAGATCCTTAAAGATAGGGTCTCTGTGCTTCATCTTTATATTCTTGTTGCTTAACACATGCTATGCTTGATACATACTTGGTTCTCAATACATTTTTATTATTTGAATTATTTTAACTCAGGCTAAGATGCTGAAGTTAGAAAACATTCTAGCCCTCTCAATAACCAAAATAATTGATCAACCAAGCTTACTGCTTATCCTCTAGATTAAGATCTTAATTCAAACTTGAACTACTTTAATAGCCTCCTGACTGGATTTCCCAATTCAAGTCTCTGCTCTTCAAATCCATCTCACATTAAATATTGATTCTTGTTCCCCAAAATGTCACTTTGTTCCTTCATTCCTCTGCCCCAAATCCTTAAAGAAGACCTTAAACAGTGGATGGTAACATCCACTTTGGAAAACAACTCTGCATTATCTCGTAAAGGTGAATCTCTGTATACCCTCTGACTCAGAAATTCCACTCCTGGATGTATAACTTACAGAAACTCTTACACAGGGCATGAGTAGAGAAGTATGAGAATGTATATAAGAACGATTTTGTAATGTGAAAAACTCAGCTAACTTAAACGTGCTTCAATAGGATATAAAATAAAAGGTGGTACTGTCACAGAACGGTGTACCATACAGGGGTAGAAATAGACTACAGTGACACAGACAATATGAATACATCTTAGAAAAGTAATTCGAAGAAAGCAAGTTTCAAAAGCCTACAAACACTATGACACCATTTTAATAAAGATCAGGACAAGCAAGACTACATAGTCATATACACATGTGTGCTAAAATTGTCAGTTAAAAAAATGCAAGAGAATGATAGTCCCAACTTACAGAATAATGGTTTCCTCTTGGAAAGAGGCAGGAGAAGAAAAGCACATGCCACAGGCAATGCATTGGTAATCTGCTATTTTTTTAGTTGGTAGGTAGGATCATGGGTATATATTTTATCATGTTACTTTTTTCTCTTGTATATCCCAAATACTACACAATAAAAATATTTAAAGGGTGACCAATAGAATAGAAATAGTTAATTAAAATCATTAGGGAACAGTCAACCTTCTGGAAGTAACACAGATTCTACTATCATCTAAGGGCAGGCTGCCTGGATTCTGCCTTTTCCTCTCAAGTACTAGAGACTTGCTCTTGACTGGTCGTGAGTGACTCACACTCACTAGAACATACATGAGCAGGCAGAAGACATAAGAATGCCAACATATATGTTTATAATAAGAAGCAAGACACTCACATACTGGAAGTACTCACCCAGCATGATTAGCACATTCATTACCTGTAGTCAAACTACATAGGAATAATCATTACTATCTCATTACTGACTTTACATGAGAATTCTCAGGCAGAGGGGCTGACTGATATGGTTTTAGCAACATATCACACAACAGTGAAAATGAACTACAGCTACACAGAACAATACAAATATATCATAGAAGCACAAGGAATGCAAACACTCTTACCTGTGTAAGCAAACTTGCATGGGAATCAAAAGTTTGCTTGATGGGCTTGAATAAAAAATGAAAAGGATTAGGCAAAATGAGAACACAGCAAAACAAAAATCCAGGCTCCCCAATTATCTTCATGGAGTCCGTACACCAGAGTACACTCAACGCCACTCTTACTTCTGCTGCCTGGGACAGACATCATTCATTCGCCATTCGTGGAGCACGGTGCTTCTTTCCAAGGGCTGTCTCCGATCCTTTTCACAGCACTCCAGACAGCCACTGTTCATTGGGTTGGTGCATGAATTATTATAAAAGTTACTGTTTGTAATCCTGGACTTACAGGATTACAATCCTGTCATAAAAGGCCTTCTAAAATTGGACCAGAAACTTCTCTAACTCCCTTGCCTCCATTTGGAGTGGTCTACTCACTGCCCCCTGAAATATCCCATACTATTCCCACCTGCTTGTCTGTGCTCACTCAAGTGTCCCTACACGCCCACACTCACATACACACACCAACCTGGAATGTCCTCTCTTTCTTCTCTGTCCTGCTTGAATCCAACCTTTTCCATAGAGTTTCCCAGACCCTCCCTGCCAGAACGGCTGTTTCCCTCTTCCGTGGTATTTACATGCCCTTTGGCATTCACCGTCTTGCATGGGTGGTTGTATTTCCAAGTATTTCTGTGTTATAATCCATTCAGTTTTTAAGCTTTTTAGAGACAGAACTACACTTCTTTCGCTTCTCTATAAAACTAGCATCGCTTCTCACACTGTAACTGTTCATTGATTTTTCCTGTATTTAATACGCAACCTGAAACATGAAAAAAAAAAATCTCTTTCATTATAAGAAAGTCCCATGTAGTCATTTGCCCTAAAAAGAACAGAAAGAAATAAGTGAATAAATTAGAACAGTTCAGAATACATATGTTCTAATTGTATTTTTAATTGAATTTTTCATTAGTATGTTAGTGTTGGTATTGGGGTGGGGTTTGGTGGATACCACATTTATTAAAGCAACCAAGAGAATTAATGGGTGAAATCCCAGAAAATTTTTGCATAATTTCTCTATTGTCTTTCTTATATATAATGTATTTTGAATGAAAATATCAGAATAATAAATTAGGTAAGAGGAAGTTATACTTTTTTTGTATTTACAAAGATTTATTATATTTATAATGTTCACTATAGAAAATTTTAAAAAGTAGAAAACATAAAGGAAAACAAATAGGAGTCCTCAGAAATCTTACCACCCAAAGATAACCACAACTTGGTGTATATTCTTCCATTCTTTTCTAACTGCATGTATGTATCCAAAAATATATACTGTTTTACATAATAAGGTCATGTTCATTTATAGCTTGCTTTTCTACTCAGGAATCTATTGCAGAGATTTTCTTATGTTGGTGAATATTTCTATACATCATCCTCTCCAGTATGTACATTGTACTCTGTTGTATGTGCATTTGGTTTCAAGTGACAGAATCCCAATACGAATGGACTTTGACAAAAGAGGAGGCCACTCAGACTCTGGAATCCAAGAAAAGGTAGAATAATCGAGGAAAGGCAAAGATGCAGTGGAACCTCAGGACACACCAGAACCAGGAACTCAAACATTAAGACTCTGTTGCCCCAATCTGTATTCTTCCTCGGGTCCCTTTCGTGTTCTTTCACTGCAGGGTGGCTTTCTCCATGCAGCAGGAAGTGTCACTCTGACTGTACTGACTACAATTCTGGGGACACAAGGGTCACAGTCTCAGGACCGAGGTTCATTACTTAATCTCCATCTCGTACCCATCAGCTGTTAACATACAACCCATTACATCTCCCACTGTCTCCTCTCTTCTCCTACCTGCAGCACCTGGAGCCCACTCTCAACCATGAACTTGCTATTTCATGGAGAAGCTGAAGCTCAGAGGTGAACTTCCACTCGCTCCCCACCCACCCATCTGCATCCATCCCCATAAACCCGCCCTGTGCTCTGGGCCCTTCCTGCTTTCCTACTCAGCCATATGCTCCAGCCATTGTTTAGCCTCCTCCTTCTTCATCAGTTTTTTCCCCCAATAATGCATTATTCTCATTAGCACACAAACATTTTTGCCATCTTAAAAAAATTCTTAACCACCCCCCTTCCCTCTACCTCTAGCCCCAATTCTTTGCTCATCTTGAAAGCAAAACCTAGTGAAGGGATTGTCTATGCTCGTTGTCCCAATTCTTCTCTTCCCACTCCTTCCTTGAACCTAATCTGATCAGGCTTCTGCCCTGACCAATCCACAGAAGCTGCTCTGCTTAAAATCAGCTGATGAGCAGTCTTAATGGCATCTGCAACCTTAATTCCCCTTTGCCCTGGAGCATAACACAGTCTCAGGTTCCAAGGGTTGGGACGTGGACACCTCTGAGTTTGCTATTCTGCCCACCACAATGCGTAATGCCAAAGTCCCTTGAAGAAGCGTCACATTTTCTCTAACAGTATGAAAGGGCCTCCTCACCACCACTCTGCTGGCTCTGAGCCTTGTTTCTCTTCATTTTGCCAATTTGCCAGGGCAATGGCATCAGAGACGGTCTTTATTTGCACTCACTTGGTAACTAATAAGCCTGACCATCTTTCCTATAGGTGGCCTTTTTCTTTCTGCTGCACACTTTTAAACGTCTTGTTTGTTTTTGTAAAAGCTAAGAGATATTAATTCTTTGCATATATGCTATAAATGTGTTTTTTCCAACTCATCACTTGTCTCTCAACTTCATGGGTTTTTTTTTTTTTCAAATACAAATTTTTTTGTTATTATTACATAGTCAAATCTGTCCATTCTTTTCTTAGGGTTTCTGGGCTTTGCTTTCTATTTAGAAAAAATCTTCTCTGCTATGAGAAAATGAAACTTTACTGGATTTCTCAGTGTTCTTGTAAAAAGTTCTCACTTTCTGAGACATGAAAATGTATATGGAATAGACAGGGAATGTTTGTTTTTCACTTTCCCTAGAAGGTTTTTACTTTGTTCATATCATGAGAATTAAATCTATAGCTGTTTATTTACCTTGTTGTTCTGATTCAAGAAGGCCAAAGGATTACAGCCCAGACTAGTTCCCTAGGTCAGGCCTCAAGATGTCTGAAAGATGGGTGTATTACCCTCCCTAGGCATCTACCCAGAATTTGGACACATTTCTAGGTCATAAAAGTTGGATCTCTGGCCATTGGAAGGAACTATTTACATTCCAATAGCTTAGAGTAAGAATCTAGGATCCTTTCCATACCTTCTCTAAGGAGCAAAAGGTTTTTCCCCTCTCTCTCCTTTTTCGGGGGGTGAGTCCTGGGGGCGGGGGTAGGAAGGGGATTGCTGTCTCTGTCTCCCTGCTGTATATAAATGCAGAAAAGCCATTGTTCTTTCCCTCACCAGTTGGAATATCCAGCTACTCTTTTAGGAAATGCAACCTGGCTTCTATCTCATCCCTCAGGGGTAAGGCCTGGGACAAAGGACAGTGGCTCACTCATTATTTACTGTGAGGCAATTATAAGATGTCTGTGTCTCACCCAGAATGCTTCATATGCACATTTAGCATAAAATTAATAAAGAGGAATGTTTAAAACCCAACAGCCACTCCAAAGTTATGACAATATTCTATCTTCTCCTAGCAATTTATAGTTTCAGTTCATCCATTTAAATATTGATCCATCCATACTTTATTTGGTGCATGGATGGAGTGAGATACAGATTCAGGTTTTTCCTAAGATGGCTCTCCGATTGCCATAACTCCAGCTCTGGAAACAAGCAGCTTTGCTTCAGTGATTTCAAGTCTCAGTGCAGTGGGAAGTACAGGCAGAGACATTTTAGTCCCGTTTTATAATTAGGAAATCCAAGGGCCAGAAGAGTTAAATGACTCAAGTTTAGCAAGAAATATTGGTGAGCCAGGACTAAAGTTTTGGTCAAACTTCCCCTTCTCCACCTCCCAGACTCCTCTCAAAAGAGTATTTTTATGATTTCTTTCTGGAAACCAATAGCTTGTTGTACCTAAAAATAATCTAGAAATAATCAGGAAGTGCTGATACACAACCTTCATGGCTAGTCTTGAACAAAACGCAGTATCAGTGGCGCGTTTCCCCTTGCTACAGATTCTCTGAATTAGTTTCACGGTGACTCCGTGCATTTTTCCTACCTATAAACTCTCTTCCAACAATCTGTGGTAAATACGTAAGAAATTTGTAAATAAACCACTATGCTTACTGAAATACCAAATTAAAGAAGAAAGCTGCTGTTTAAAACAAAAGTTTTGACTTCTTCCATATATAAAAAGTAAGCAATTTAAAAAATAACTAACCTATAAATTATTTTTCTCCAAGGACCATTGTTCAGTCCCCCAAGAAGCTGGAATTTTCCCTATGACTAACTTAACACAATCACAAGCACCTTATTTTTTATTTTTAATCCTTAACCATGTATTTAACAGAACAGAGTGACTTGTTTACATCTCTCCTTGAAGGAACACCTATGGTTTCAACTGAAATGGAAAAAAAAATCAGAAAATGTTTCTGCCTCAAGGTGAATGCAAAGCTTGTAGAGGGCCACTTACCAACCAGAAACTGAGATATCTATGTCCTTAGAAATGCCACAGGCTGCCGAAGGGTCACTGGCAAGATAAGTTATGTGACATGTGGAGACCACCACCCATCGATACCTCTATTCTGCCTACTTAACTTTAAGTCACAAAGGTAGGCATGCCTGATAAGGTTCTTCTTTTCTTTTTCTATTTGTTCAGGCAATATTATAAGAATACCAAAAAGTATTAAATTAATGGGAAAAGATGCATGCATCCTATCCTTATAATGTCATAATATTTTTATTTCTCTTTGTTTTTAACTCAGTCAACGAGGCTCATTGAACATTTGTGTTTCATATTTGTTTATATGTATATATTTTATATAGTTGTAATTACAGAATATAGATAAAAATGTTTTGTTCATTTTCATTTTGCATTACTTTGAGCATTACATTTTCCATGTAGTCATATTTTTTATTCGATCACGAATTCAGTGGTGATAAAATAGTCCATTTAGTTATAACATATAATTTGCTTAACTGTTTTCGTTTTATGTTCATTTAAATTGCTGTTAGGTTTTTTGCTAATATAAGAAATATTATAGCATACATTAAGCATATTGGCCCATATGAGTCCTTTTTAAAATAATTAATTTAGAATAAATCTCCAGAACTCACATCACAGAGTCAAAAGTTCCACACGTTTTTACAACTTAATACAAAATTATTTCCCAAGGACTGATACCCATTTGCACAGCTGTCAAAAAGGTATAAATATACCCATTTCCCCAGTAAATAACTACTAATTTTGGATTTTAATAGTAACTTTTGAATTTTTAAAGTAATTCTTTGTTATCTGAATCAACGTTTTTTTTTAGTAGTGGCAAATTTGAATGCTTTCTCAAATGCTTATTATCTGAACTTTTTAAGTGAATTTTCCATGTCCTTATTTCCATACATCTATTGAGACACTGTTGGAGCTCTATGTAAAGCTTTTTACATACCATCAAGTAGAGTTTCTCACCCTTGGCATTATTGACATTTCAGGCCAGATAATTATTTGTTGTGGCAGGCTGTTCTGTGATTGTAGGATGTTTGAACAGGTCTCTACCAATTAGATGTAGTAGCAGCCTTCCCCAAACCCCATCAAGTTGTAGCAACCAAAAATGCCTCCTGGATGCAAAATTGTCCCTGGTAAAGTAGCACTACCATAGATTGTAACAATAAAAACTAGAAGCACTGCCATAAATCATAATGATAACTATTAATTATTGAGCAGTTACTATATTTCAGATACTGCTCTAAGGGTTTTATCTATGTTCATGCATCTAATACCTACAACAATGCTACAAGCTAGATACTCTTAGCCTCCCTTTACAGAAACTGAGGCACAGATGATTTTAAGTAATTTGAACATGTTCACACAGGTAGTGGAGATAGGATTTGGATCCAGTGGTCTGACTTCAAAGCCCACATTCTAACCACGACTCCTAGACACGTGTCTTTCCTATTACAGGGCTGCCATTTTTCCATACTATCGAATCCTATTTTTTGATAGTTTTTATTTTATAAATAAATTTTCATAATCAAAGCTGTCAATCTTTTCCTCATGATTTCTTTTATTGCTTTCATTTTCTCAAAAGCATCTATTTCTGACATATAATTACTCTCTCTGCTTTAAAAAATATTTAATGTTTTACTCTCCTATGTCTTATTTTGACATATAGCTCTAACTTAATTTTTCTCCATATTACTATCCATTTATTATAATAGTTAATGTTTTCAATAATCTGATTTTATTATATATGTACTATCAAATTAAATAGATTAGAACCTCTATTATATTTCCCTTAACAAATAATTTTAGTGTTTATATTACACTGTTTAAATATTATTATAACAAATGTTACTGTCTGTTAGAAACTGTCTTCCCTTATTGTTCTTCATTTTCTTTGGAGTATTTTCTGATGTTTTTCTTGTTTAATTTCCATGTGACTTTAAAGCTAGTTGGTCTAGTTCTGAAAGGAATGATGTTAAAATTTGTTTGACATTAAAGCCATAAACTAACTTGGTTGAAAATTGCCATCTTTATAAGATGGAGTTTTATTACCCAGAAAATAGTGAGTAATTTTACAAAATAAAAAGAATAAAATAATGGTGTTCACATAATACATGAACTGAATGAAAATAAGGTATTCTTCCACCTAGAAATTTAACGTGCACAGTAAGTCAGTGCATATAAACACTCCGACTTAGTAATCAGAATTCCAAACACTCATTTGTAAGTTGATTTTTTAGACACCAAAATTTTTGTTCTGAAGGAAGAACATTATATAAATGTTAAATTGTTTCCTGGGTAGCCCACAAAAATCGCTCTCTTTTAACATAAGGAAATACCCAAAGAGGTTCATCACGCTGTGGAAAGGGCACTCAGTGAAATGGGTAGAATTTGGAGGTTCCCAGAAATAAAAATTTCTTCTTGTGACTAGAGGATGCTCTGCTTTTATTGTCCCTGAGAATTCCCAGAACACCGCCCTAACCAGAGACAGTTCAGAGACCTCCACCCTCCCGCATCAAATCAAAAAGCAGAGAGGTCCCATAGCACTGTTATTCTCTTGGGACCCCTTCGACCAGGACACACTTTTGGAGATGTTTTACAAGTCTTCACAAGCTTTTTTATTGTCCCGTATTATTTTGTTATCCTCTGACTTTTTCTGGTGTTATTAGAGTAACTCTTAAAATGAGGGATTTTCTTTGGAGCAGCTCGGTCCCCCTTCACCGTGGGGAGGAGCAGGGGGACAAGTAAAGTATCTCTAGAGACCTGGTGACTGGCGGTCTCTACCGAGGATGGGAAAGTTGTAGTGACCTTTGGGCTGTGGCAAGAATAATGACTTATCCACCTCTCAGGGTGGCAGTGACAATGAAACCAGCTAATTTATACGAACAACACTTAGGACAGAACTTGGCACATAATTGGGGCTCTATAAAAGTTAGCTGGAGTTACTCAGGAGTAATTATGAGGCTTTGAAAGCAGAAATATCTTCCTGATTTTCCCCCATAAGGTAACTGAAATGAAGTCACACCTCCCTTGCCATGTCTTACAAAGGGTAACTTACGTTTATTTGTCTCCTATTTCCCCATCGCGGCTCTCTCAGCGTTTTATCTAGATACTATGTGCCTTAGGGACACATAGTCAGAAAATCCTTAACAGACTATTTAATACAGATTCACATTTCCTTTTTTTAATTAATGAAGTAGATTTGTTTTTCTATAAAATTCTTCATTGCAATTCTTTAAAGAGCCAAGTAAAGGCAAATGTTGCAAACACTTTCCAGAGTAAAATGAAGGTTATTTTGAGAACTTAACAACTATCTGGGTGTTTTTCAAGTAAAACGTATCTTGTTACAAGTGGCAAAAATGAAATAAGGGAGTTTCTGGAACATTTCTCCCTGACACTCCTACAGCAGGCATTGGCTACGTGGGACAACACCTGCTACCCTGCTGTCGGGGAGCTACCCTCTGTCCTAACTCTATTTCCCTTCCCAGACTGTCCCACCCACTTCCACTCAGTGATCATTACCTACTAAAGTAAAAGTTGAAAAGCAAGCTGCAGTGCAACCGGACAGGAACATGCACAGTTGGGGAAGACTCTTCACTGGGAAAAACATGAGGGAGTGTCCCTCCTTCCCTCCAGGCGGCCCAGGCAAGTATTCAGAACATCAGAATGGCATGTTCATGGCTATATATATCTGTATATATAGATACAGGTAATATGTCTATGATGATTACAATATGTATCTACAATACTGCCATTCTCATATTCATTAAAATGTTTCCTAAATATAAAAACTAGCAAATATGGCCAAATTTTCCAAGGCAAAATCTAAAGGAAGGCATTCTCATTTGGAGTCTTTGCCAGTGCCCTAGTGAATTCCAATTGCCTGGATTCTTATATTACTACCCAATTATGGAAATAACCATGCAGGCAGAATTCTGGTTCCAAAGAAACCTCAAACAAGTTGAGAAAATAGGTCATTGGGTGATTAAATAAGTCTTTTTAAAAGATGCTTGCTGAGAGTTCACTATCAAGCAGTGTGCTAAGTGCTCTACATGGATCATTCATTTTGTCTTTATGACAATACTACAAAATAGGTATCATAATTATTCCCATTTTGCAAATGAAGAAACTGAGGCTAGTTAACATGCCTAAGGTCACTCAGCTAGTGAGTGGCAGGGCTGGGATCTGAATCTAGGAAGTCTAGCTCCAAACCTCAACCCCTACCCCTTGCAACACTGCCTTTCTGTTGTAATAATAATATTCCCGTGATTTTTAATTATGTACAACCCAGTTAATTATGTGGCCACTAAAAATTATCATGTAGATAGATGCTATACTTAGAAATATATTAATGTTGTATTAAGTGAAAACACAGGTTACAAAATAACGGGATGGGATGACCCTACTTCTTCTTACAAATGTGCACACATGTTATATTTGCAAAGGAAAAAATCTGGAAGAACATATGCCAAAATGTTAACAGTACTTGCTTCCAAGTGGTAGAATTTTAGATTATTTTACTTAAAATTTTGTGGTTCTTAAAAATTCTATACCTTCTAACTTCTGTTTTCTTTCATTTTCTAATCCACCTACACTAGTAAGAGATTAAAAAATATATATTTCCTTGTGCCTGCAGCAACAACTGTTAAAATCCAAATCATGGCACCAAAAATAATATATATATTTTTTCTAAGAACATTTTTCTTGACCGTAAAAGTCCAAAATATTTTACTCTAAAATATCTACAGAGCCATTTTAATTTGTTTCTCTTATAGCAAACTGTGAAACTACACCAAATATTCAAAATGAAAGTCTAAACTACTGAGTGATTTTAGAGGAACATTTTTTAAATTTATAACTAATCAAAAAATATTGATAGAGTATTGCCCAAAACACCTTTATGAAACCTTATTTAACATATTAGTTATAAAATGTTTATCAGTTTATCAATTATATAAAAATGGGGCTTTTAAGAGTATTCCATATCTTACAAAGTAAAAATAATCATTTTTAAATCCAGTTCATACTAACATGTCTCCCTGCCCTTCAAAGCCCAGGTTAAATTTGAAGTTATCTATCCAGGTTTCACTGAATTTTCCCCCAATCCAACACATACTCTCCCTCTCCCTCCCTTTCTCAGGGCATTTAGGGCTATAGAGAATTGCTCCCAGATATCCAGATAGTAGGGATAAAGTTAATTCCTGAAAGTTAAACTAGCAAAATTAGTTTTTAATACATGGGATTAGCTATCTGCTGAAGTTGTCTTTCACTACATGACACTATAAAAGCATGACACTATAAAAGCAGATTTGGCTAGAGGTAAGTAGCCAAACTATAATAGTGAAGGAACTGAATACTCATTGTAAACAGGAGTGTGGATTTCATGGAGTCCAGAACAAGTAATCCCAAGGCGCACGAGTGCACACATGCAGGGCTCGGCCTTGGCTCTGAGCCCTTGTTCATTAGCACCCTCTCGTTCCTTTATTGATCTTCCAGTGTAGACACCCCTACTGAGAAGTGAACGTGCCACCCAGCTGACAAGAGTATTTTGGCCCTTTTCCAAGTTGTGTTATTCACAGAAAATTAATAAATTGGCTTCTGGTTTTTCCATCAGTCTCTAGTATGTTGTTTTTCCTACATCTGATAAATTCTAAGTACTGACACGTTTAATTTCTTCATTTGCAAAATTAGGCTGCAGACCCCTCTGGGATAATGCCATCTGGGCAGCTCCAACCTGGACAGAGAGAGGGTGAATGCCAGGATTTACATTCTCTTCTACCCTCTCTTCACGCCTTAGCTTCGCTGGGCCTGGCGCTGTGATCCTGAGCAGGGAAAGGTTGAGGATAGAAAAAAAACATCCCAGGAAGTTCATATTCAAGAGGAAAGAGGAGAGGCAGGAGAAGTAAAAGTGCTCTAATCACCCGTCCGCCAAGCTAAGATGTCATGTTGTAGTAAATGCCAGGATCTCCCTTTTTAAGGCTGAATAATATTCCACTGTGTGTGTATTTAAACTTCTTTATTCATTCATCCATCAATGGATACTTAGATTGTTTCCACATCTTGACTACTGTGATTAATGCTACAGTGACCATGGAAGTGCAGATACTGTTTTACGAGGTCATGATTTCCTTTCCTTTGGGTAAGGAAGAAATTTACTGGGTCATATGGTAGTTCTAAAGGTAATTTCTTTAGGAAGCTTGGTACTATTTTTCATAATGATTGCACCAATCTACATTCCCACCAACTGTTTCCTTTTCTCCACACTCTCACCAACACTTGTTATCGCTCATCTTTTTTTATGATAGCCAAAGAGATACACATTTTTAAATGTACTTGATATATATTGTCAAGTTGCTTTCTAAAAGGACTGTACCAAAATATGCCAAAGTGTGATACTGTGATTTAAGAAGGAGGCAGCCAGGCAAACAAAAGCAAAGCATATGAGCCATCAGTGTGACAGCTGCCACCCAAAAAACAAAAGTGATCTTGGACAACATTGAGAACAGTCACATCCCAAACAAGGGAGATGGCGCAGTCGTACTGAGACGGGGAAGATTATACTCAAGGTATTAATTTCAATGTGGGTATGGGTATCAACAATTAACACAAATAGAGAAAAGAATCAGGATGAAGAGAAAATTGCAAACTATACTTACTGAGAATTATTAGAGCAATTGTGACTTCTTAAGCTGAAGAAGAGGGAAGGCAAAATGAACTCAAATGTATTGATGTGTCAAGCTCTGTAGTAGGCATCGCTATTCATTAGCTCCTGTATTTTCTGTGACCTTATGTCCCTAAGACACTCCCAGTCATATGTGAACACTGAAGCTAAGTAGGATTAGGGCTGCCTGGCCCTGGGTGGGAACTCTCCCTTGTGGGAAGACTATATGGAACAGTGGTTTAATGCAGCTGTGTGGCCACCAGCAAGTTACTAAACTGTTTTGCCTCTGTTTCTTTACCTGGAAAATGGGGATAACAATGGTATCTACTTCACGGGGTTCTAATTAGGAGTATGTGAAACAATATACATACCTGGCACACAGTATATAGCCAGTAAGGGTTAGCGATTATTTTCATTATCATTCCTACAACAGTTCCAGCTGTTGGAAATCATTATTTCCATTTATAGAAGAAACAGTTCAGAAAAGTTAAACAAATTAGCAAGGTCACATGTTTATTAGAAAGATAAAGCTAATATTTTGTCCCAAATCTGATTTTAAAATCTAGATTTTGTGTTTTTATATTTTCCTTTTCTTTACTTGAAGCTTCCTTCTCAATAGAAGACTTGCAGGAAAATCCGAGAGCTGATCCCGTGAGTGAAAGTTCTTTTGGACTTATTATAAAGAGAAGCTTTATAAATTTATAAAGTTTATAACTTTGTAAGTTTCTCCTTATAATAAGGAGAAAAGAAACATGTTCAAAAGTAGATTGGCATCTTTAGTAGGGTAGTAAATTATACATCACTGTTGGTGCACAAGCAGAGATTAGATGGTGACTTGTTGAGGATGTTGCAGAAGAGATCTGTGTAATTGCCTCCAAGGTGCCCTGACCTACTGTGATCAGCAATGTTTTAGGGACAGAGCTTCTATCACACAAATACACCCTATACCCTGTTTCAAGGGCAGGTGGACTTCTTGGCCAGCATCAGGGACCAAGGGTGAGTGTGGCTTCCCTGGCATCTCCAGGAAGATACATCTTTCTCCTCTGATCACTTTAGGTGATTTTTGCACATCATTTATCAGATGACTGAGTTATTTGTACCCAAATGTAAAAGGACTTTCTAGGTCATGGATAGAAGTCTTAATGCCTCTGAGCTCATACACACGGCTTCAAGACCTTCCCCTGTCACTGACCATAGCTCAGACTCTTACCCCAGGGAATCCTAGGGAAAGGAATCTCCCAGTTCTCAGGACCAGTTTTCTCACAGACTTTGTTCTTTCCCCAGCTCCTGCCAAGGATCTCGTGCCCGACTCTGTTCCAGGTGCAGAGAATGCTGCCAGGCCAGGCCACGCTGTCCTCAGGTAATGACTGTCCCAGGCCCTCAGGAAGCTGTACTATGGCTGAGGCAGAATGGAAGGAGGAAGAGAATGACCTATTGCGCAGCTCTGTGTCAACTTTTTCATTAGCACCTCAAAGCAACTCTACTTGAGCCCAGACTCTCACAACAGTGTTAAATTAATATGACATTTTATTGTTTGCAGTGTTTCTCCAAGATATCCTCTCTAATTTCTCTTCACCCGTACAAGTAAGTGTCCTTACAGATGAAGTGTCTATCAATTATGACTAGGCTGGATACATATGCAAGAAAACTCAACCAACAGTAGCTTAATCAAAATGGGATCATGTTTTATCTCATGGGAAAAGGAAGCCTAGGAGTGTAAGGCTGCTGCCATAGCTCCTCGAAATCAGGGACCCAGATTCCTTCTCTCTCTGCTTCGTCATCTTTGGTGGGTGGTTTCCATCCTCACAGCGACCTCATGGTAACCTCGCAGTTGCAGGAGTCCCAGCTGTCATCACACTCTTATCCTGGACAGGAGGAGGGAGAAAGGGTGTATTTCCCTTTCCACTTTTATTCAGAGATTTCCCATTGCCCACTGCCATCCGCGAGGAAGGCTGGGAAATGTACTTTGCTGTTTGTTTGTTTATTTTAATCTGGGCATAAATCTATTCCTGTCAATTTAGGGGTCTATTGCTAAAAAAAAAAAAAAAAAGTAAAAGAGAATGATTATTAAGGAGGTAAATAGTAGTCTGACCAAGGAAATTGGGGCTAATAAGGATTAAATGACTTGGCCAGGGTAATACAACTAGTTAGTTTCTTACACGTGCCCAAAGAAATCTTTATGACTCTACTGCTGCTGCACAACCCTTAGGACATATTGATACTTTATTCTATATAAATGGAACCCTTCTACACCTTACAGTGGTACGGCGCACGACTTGTGTAGTCATATATGGCAGCCCGTCTTTTCCTTCTGCACTCCGTAGAATTTTGTATGTAATACCTCTCATCTCAACTTCCAGGAACCCTGCCTGTCACACTCTAATCAGTTGGAGCCCAATATTCATTGCTGCATATATTACTAGAGGGGTTAGGTCACTGTCCATTTATTAGGGGCTCTCTTTCTGCCTAGGCAATAAGTCCTCTTTAGGTTTCTACATACCTGGTTAGAGCCTCTCCTGATTAGGGGAGGTGGGAAGAGGCCATAATCCTTTTCATCTGGTAACTGGGTGGGTAAATCAGATAGTTTGCACTTCGAGCCTATTTTCTTCAATTTGTGTGAAAGTATATATTAAACACCAGTTTTTAAAGGTCTCAGTTGTTTACTAGAAGCTATTCATTTTAGGGGTTACAGAAATTTTCCTACTATTATATTAATAAAGTAATGTTTTGATTTTCATCTAAATTTGATCTGTGTGTATATGTTTCCTTATTTAGAACTCTGAGAGATGGGAAGAAACAATACCACTTTCTTATAAATAAAAGAAGCCATGTTTATGGTCATTGTTTTAAAAAATTAATTATTGTATTTTATGATTATGTATCCTAATAGGACACTTTAAAAGTAACTAAATATATCCCTGAAACAGTTGCTATTTTTCCTTTCCCCTAAAAGTTGACTCTAGGGGGAACATACCAGTTGATTAAAGATTTGAGTTAGGTGGGTTCTATTATTTGAGGTTCTATTATACTAAGTCATGAATGCAATAAGCTGGGATGCTGCTTTCCTGATAAAATAGGATGTGGGTACACTTTCACGGCTAGAATTCTGTTTTTTTGAAGATGTGATCGCTGCAGCCTGAAGTCAGGAAATGAGGAAACCGACAGAGTCTTCTTCGGGCCACCTTGGGGTCTTTCAGTAAACTGAAAGTAACTGAGTGATAAAGGAATCTCCGGGAGAGGCCAGGGGAGCACCACCAGCCCATCACCTCAGAGAAGTTCAAAGCCAAGCTGCTCACAGAAAATAATGCTCAACCACAGGGCGGATGTGCTGCTTTTCACACCCCACATCGTTTATCTGAAAGGCAAAGGCAGTAAGTTCTTGCAGGGTTCACTATGTTAGGATTGGTCCAGAAGAAGAGAGAAAAAACACACGAAGGGTCCTCTTCCCGTGTTTTCCTGGCTTGCTTGTTTCTCCTAGGCACATTCCTTAGACCTTATTTCCTCACTTTTTCAACAGGAAATTATAAAATTAAAACAATTATTTTTAACCCTTAGGGGTATTCATTTAATTAATATGTTCACTGTTATGTCTATTGTGAAAACAGGAGGAGCTCCCTGGGAAGTGAATGCAAATTCCACGTGGACAAATGACAAGAGCATTAATTAGCTCAACATGCCACTAAGGCTTTAATTCTAATAGTCTATTAAATAAATGAGTAATAAGAGATTCCAAAAAGAATTAGTTTTCCAGAAGAATTATGCTTCAAAAAGCCAGAGTAATGTAATCAATTAAGCCCCCAAAATAAGCCAATTAAGTAAAAAAAAAAACAGAAATATTCAAATATCCTTTGGTATGTGGGCACTATCAAGTTCTCACTGGCCTCCCTACTTATTGTGCCTACAAAATAATGTAAAAAAAAAAAAAAACCTTTACAGTCATCCCACACATGCATCTTGTTTAGGAAGGGCAGAAAGTTGCCCAGTTATTTGCCCAGTTTGGATATAACTTAAAGGCTACTCAAAATATTTCTGCTGAAAGCATGCTTGAATGCAGAGGCATTGGAAAAAAAAGTCGTCTGGACCGGCTGTTGAGCACAAACTATCACCGGACGATTTTAGCACCATTCAACTCCTGCTACAACCACATTAATGGGTATGGAAATTCTGTACGTTCTGTTAAATGATTTGCATACTGGAGCAGTACGCAAATACTGGAACAGAAGCCCAGAGCTTAGCTCTCTTGCATTTCCCACACTCTTCTCTGAACTCCTGTCTCACTTATGATCAATACCACATAGTTTACTGAGTAGTCATGCAATGCTCTATTGTGTGGGTCCCCAAGCAGATTGGAAGCTCCATATGCAGCAGGGACCATTTTTATATTTATCATGTGTCTCCCGCAGTCCCTTTACAGAACTGACCATGCTTACTTGCATTTATTCATCCGTTCATTCAACTAATGTGTAGCAAGAGCCTATTGTGTGCCAGAACCCATTCTACATACATGTTGCGAATATGAACTGCACAAGGTGTCTGCTCCGTATAAGATCTCTAATAGGGCTTAAATCTGAATGAAATGAGAAGGGACAGTAAACAAACAAGAAAAATACCAGAGGTAACAGATATGATAAAAAGAATTAAAATAGGGTGATATGATAGAAAGGAACTGAGTGCTACATTGAATTGGGTGGTCAGAGAATACCTAAGAGGCGACATCTAGCTAGAGATGTAAATAACAAAGAGCTTCTTAATGAACTGGGTTGGCATGTACAAAGGAACTAGGAGAGGCCCTGTGTGGCCAGAGCATAGCGAGAGAGGAGCATATGAATGAGGTGGGAGAATAGCAGGAGAGAGATCTTGGGATTTTTAGAACCCAGTTAGGCATGTGGATTGTATTCTAAATGCAGCTCAGGGTTTTACCCAGAAAGTTAAATATTCTCATTTGCATTTTTAAAGAATTTTGCTAGCTATTGTTTGCAATGGGAGGCAAAAACAAGGAAACAGAGAGAACAATTACATTATTGCAATAGTCCATGAGAAAGATTTTGTTGTTTGAATGAAGGCCGTATTAACACAGATGGAGAAAAGCAGATGAAGGAGATGTTTTGGAGGTACAGTCAAGAGGATTTGCCGATGAATCTGTTGTGGGAGAATGATGAAAAAAGAAGGAAACCAAGGATTGCTCAGATTTTTGGCTTAAGCAATTGAATAAATGATGAAGACGTTCACTGAGCTGTATGAAGAACAGTTGTGCAGGAGATAAGGGTGGAAGGGGAGTCAAGAATTGTCTTTGATTTGAGATGCTAATTGAAGACATCCAGGTTGAAAGGCCAACTAGGCAGTTGAATATGCAGTTCCTGAAAAAAGTGTCATTGGCTCCTATATGGTATCAGAAACCACGGGACTGCACGAGAACACATCTTATGGTTAGGAAGAGAAGCTAAGAGGGGCCCTTCCTGTTTACATTAGTTATTAGCAGATAAGCAAGCTAAACAAATAAGACTGTGAGGCAATGGATTTTCACAGCATATAAAGCAGAAGGTTGAGAGTAAGTATTAGATTCCCTTCTCTGTTTTAGCAGAAGAGGACACTGATAGTGGCAATTTGATATCTTCACTAAGTCATTCAAAATAATAAAAACACCTGAAAATGTCACTGAGTACTGGAAGAATGAACATCGTATATTCATTGCACTTCTATTTTAGTAAATGTATGCATGTGTTTCACATATTTCACAAACTAGACTGATCATATCATGATTAAATAGAAAATTGAAAAGACATCTGCCTAAGACGGCTCTGTAATTCTTTTGACCTATGAAATACAAAAATAAAAAAAAAGCTTGCTGGCATTTTTATCATGGTTCCCTTGAATAAATGTTATTTGTAATAAGTATACAAATAAAACTGGGCTGGGATAATGTAGTTCTTTCCTAGAGAAGAAAGTAAAATGCTTCTTCTTAAAATGCACATTTTCCCACCAATAGTGTATAAGCGTTCCTTTCTCTCTGCATCTGAGCCAGCATCTATTGTTTTTCCATTTTTTAATAAATTAGTACAACCCCTATGGAGAACAATATGGAGATTTCTCAAAGAACTAAAAGTAGACCTACCATTCGATTCAGCAGTCCCACTACTGGGACTACTCCTTTCCAAAGGAAAAGATGTCATTTTATCAAAGAGGTACCTGCACTCGAATGTTTATTGCAACATAATTCACACTTGCAAAGATATGGAATCAACCCGAGTGCCCATCATTCATAAGTGGATTAATAATTTGTGAGCAGATTAACAATTCATGAGTGGATTCATAATTCATGAGTAGATTACCAAAAGGTGGTATATGTATACCATGGAGTACTACTCCACCATAAAAAAAGGATGACTTAATGCCTTTTGCAGCAATCTGAAAGGAATTGAATCATTATCCTAAGCAAAATATCTCATGAACTGAAAAAAAGCATCACATGTACTCTCTAATAAATTGGAACTAACCGACAGGCACACAAGTGTATAAAGGGAAGTAAAAGTCATCGGAAATCAAGTAGGGGGAAGGAGGGAGGAGAGGAGCAAAAACACACCTAACAGGTGCAGTGAACACTATTTGGGTGATGGGTACATTTATAACCCTGACTTAAGCCATGTAACAAATACATTTGTACCACCTTAGTATTTTGAAATAAATAAATAATTCTCAAAAATAAACTTAAGCAAAAAAAAGCAAAAACAGGATATTTTGTAATTACAGAAGTAATGTAACATATTGTTATTATTATTAAAACATCAAATGTAAAGCTAAAGCCCACCTTGGCAACATCCCCTACTCTCAGGCCTGTCCCTAGAAGTAAGCATTTTACCAGTTGTGTACAAATCTCTCAAATCCTTTGCTCCCTTGAGTGTGTGTGCTTACGTGTGCATGTGTGCATGCGTGTACCTACATGTGCATGTGTTTGTGTGTAATAGATGCTGTTGCTTGTGTGTATGTGTGTGCATGTGCATACGTGTGCATGTGTGCATGCATACATGTGTATGGGTTTGAGTGTGTGTAATAGATACGGTTGCTGCCTCGCCCAGATTCGGTTGCTGCCTCGCCCAGATTCCCTTTTCTGCTGCTGCTAGAGTTGGCTAAAAGAAACTCAGAGCTTTCCTTTTCTCTGGAGAATTGCCCTTGGCCAAAGAGAGCTGTGACTGCTCCCCTGCACTCCTAGGGGAAGAGGGCAGAGCATGCTTGGTCTGTAACAGGAGACACAGGGATACAAAATGGCCTCAAGGTGGGACCCACTCTGATGCAGTTCAATCTTGCTGAGCAGGGCTCCACCTGAGACCACATTGTTGCTCAGCATTCTTCCCTATCCTACCCTACTTCCCTCATGACAGCTCTACCCAGCTTCTCATGACAGCTCTTTCCCAATAAATTGATAAATCCCTCGAGTAAGAATCACCATCTCAGATTCACTATGGTTCTAATTTGCCTTTTCAGATTATTGATGAGAGTAAACACCCATTTTCCATAGGTTTATTTACCACATATATTTCTTCTATAAAACACCTACTTTATCCTTGTGCCCATTTACTAATTGAACAGATATCTTCTTACCAATTTCAGTACTTTATATATTTGAGATGCTAATGCTTTGTTGGTGATACAGTAGCTAGCAGCTTTTCCCCAGTCACAGTGTATGCTTATACTTTCTTGTGGACTTTTTGAGGAATAGAAGTTCTTAATTATAATGTAGTCAAATATATGTCTCTTCTTTAATATTTAATGCTGGATTTTATAAACATATGATTTAATTTAAGAAATTCTTCCATGTCACAGGTAATAAGAAGTTTATCCTATATTTTTTTTCTAAAAGCTTAAAGCATTTTTTCACAATTAAGCTTTAATTCATCTAGAATAGAATTTTATATATAGTACAAGCTAGGAATCCAATGTCTTATTTAAGCAATTATTCTAGCCCATTTATTGAATAGTCTCTCTCCTCTCTCCAATAATCTGAAATGCCAACTCTAAACTAATCAAGTTTCCATATACGCTTGGGTTGATTGCTTAACTCTCTATTCTCTGCCATTGGACTTTTTCTTTTACTGCACAGACACCACACTATCTTAATTATCATATATTTTTAACTCATGATATCTTGTAGGACAAGTTCCCCCACTTAGCTGTTGTTCTTCAGCAGTGTTTTGGTTTTTCTTGGCCCTAGATTTTCATATTCATTTTAGAATTTGTCTGTAAAGATCCATTTTAAAACAAACACACAAAAAACCTGCTGGAATATTGATTGAAATGTCATTGATTCTATAGATTAATTGGGGAAGGGCTGACATCTTTAAAATGCTGAGTCTTCTCATCTGTAAACATTTAAGAACACAGTCTACCTCTCCATTTATTTAGGTCTTTTTAATGTCTTTCAGTATGAAGTTTTATAACTTTCCCATACATGCTTTATGTGTCTTTTTGTAATAGACTTTCAGATGGTCTCCACCCTCTGGCTTTCACGTGCTTGTCTTTTCTGCCAATGAATATCCAACAAATCTTCCTAAAGTGAATTGTACCATATTAACCCCAAGCTCAAAAATCTATGCTAACTTCCTGTTGCCTATGGGATCAAATACAAACTTCTCAGGCTGGGATTTAAATGGTTCTGTTTACCCAGCCAACTTCGTGTCTTTCTAGGCCTCTACTCCATTTGTTTATTTAAGGCAGCATTATAGTATAGAGATGAAGAGCTCATTTAGGTAACAGAATCTAAATAAAATTAGAGTCAAGCCCCAGCTCCCTCACTTACTGGCTTATAGCTTAGACTGAGTTCTCCTGACCCCTTCTCTATAAAACTAGGAAAATATGGATACTCACAGCAAAGGACTGTTGTGAGCAATAAATGAGACATTGCAAACAAGTCATGTAGCACTTGTGATTTGCTAACACGAATTGCTATTATTGTGTTAATATTATTATCAATGCATTAAAACAAACTTAATAGAATGTCTTTTCTGAGTGAATAACCATCATCATGCTTACATTTAACTCCCTTTTGCTCATTAAAATGTCTGTCTGCACATTTTTTTTTAAAGCTGAGCTGGATATGGAAGAGGAAATGGTCATATTGTAGATGGGCTCATCCCCCCTGCTGTGTTGGTGGTAAAGAGAGGAAACTGGGAAGAAGTAGCTGAGGGTGTGCAGGCTAAGCTAGCTTATAACTGATCCCTGATATGCAGTCAGCCAGCAGGTCAAATCATAATTACAGAGGGACGTGCATGACAAACACAGATGCAGCCCGAGCCAGCTTCAACGCGCAAGAGAATCAGAGGGCAACCCACTGGTCACCAGAGAGCAGGGCTCACCTGGAAGTCGTAATGCTCAGAGCCAGGTTAAGTGTCAAGACTGCGTTGCAGTGTCTCCCTGGCTTAAGAGAGTACTCTGTCCAGTGCTGAGGGCTCAGGAGTGGCCAGACGGGTTTCCAAGCTCCCCACCAAGCAGGATTGGAGAGCAGAATAGGGATCCCAAGCAGGAAACGGGAGTACCAGTTCTTTTTTTAAAACAACAATAGCTCAGCCATCCAGGTCTAGCAATCCCAGCAGGAGTGGATAAGAGACTGCACCTTTTGTCTATGCTCAAGTTGGTCATACCCTTGCTTAGTACTGGCAAAAGGTTTAGTGAAGTCCAAATACTATTTTGTTTTTAATTTTTAGTTTCACCTTAGGCACATAGTAGTTACTCTCTAGCTTGATGGTACAATGCATGAAGTGACACATCATACAGAATGACACTATGTGTGACGTGTAAGAATTAGTCAGACAATGGTCTGCCCCAGGAAATCTGACCATAGGTAAAAGGAATTTCCAACAGAGGTAAAGCCTGAATCCAGACCTAGGGGAAGAGGGCTCAGAAGAATTAATAAAGGTCTTAGGGTCCTGGTCCCTATTTGGGACTTACAGTTGGTGAGCCACCAGTCATAGAAGGGTCCCCATGCCACCAGACAGGGAAAGAGGACAGACTAGGATCAAGGAGGAAGCCTAAGCCCACATTGTGGGCCCACTTAAGAGGAGGCTTGATAAACCCGTGACTCAGGGATTATGACAGCATCCAGAACCCACCTTGGACACAGTGGATACTGGCTCTGGTTAGCAAGGTAGAAACGTTCTCGCTCCTTAGATAATGATGTCTCTGGGCTTGACGTCTAAGATGCTATCAATAATCAAATATCTGTGGCTGTGAAGGGAAGAACTGAAAAGCTTTAAGTGAAGCTGAGTGAAAAAATGTAGAAGAACCATTTGTTCATTTGCTTTTTGTCCGTTTGTTATCAGATGGAGGAGCCTGGAGGACATTTGGAAGGTCAGGGGAACGATTCCTGGAGGATCCCGAGGAGGCTGGAGAGGTGGCCAAGCACACAGATGACAGGATGAGCCCTGAACAGGCGGGAAGGAACCTCATTGTCACTAGGGCTAATCTGGCATCACTTCATGCGTCAATATTGCCACAGGACGGGGATATACAGCAGCAGAGGGGGGATTGCAGCCAGTACCACACCGTGGTGGTATTCTCTCCCGGGCTTAGATGATGGCAATTTCTCTTGTCTGTCTGAAATCAGGAGACTAAAACTAACCTGAATTGTATTTTTTGTACTTGAAAAACAGAGGATTTTCATATCATTTTTGCTGAAATGTCAGTAAGAAGAGTCCAAATCAATGACCTAACCCCCAAAACTGGGGCTGGGAATTTCCCTTTTGCAACTTACTTGGGCCATTCAGCAGTAATACGACAAAACCTTGATCTCCCAAAATTTCTTTTTAAATGGAGTTTTAAAAGTCCCACCAGGACTTTGGTTTGCTTCATGTTTTACCTGGCCCCATAGTATTATTTCAACAACAGCAACTCAGTGGCAATAGCTGGGGTAGTGATTGGCAATTTTGCCCTCTTGCAACTTAAGGCCGAAACACTGTGGTGGGACCCAGCTGAGAAGTTTGCTTCCTGTCAGTGCACAGTGTGCTACAAGCAACTCTTTCTCTGGGCTGCCAGGGCCTGTGGTCTGAACTATGTGACACTAACATTCGATTACGGTAAAATGTCTATTTAATAACTGACATTTCCAGTAAACTTGTTGTGTGTTCAATGTGGTTTGGGGCTATTTAGAAAAGTTTCAGGGGAGATTAAGAAATACTTGATGGACAAATAGTTTACATTCCTCCTCTGATCTGATTTATCCTGAGCTAAAATATTAAGAGTTCTCCTCAGCTGCTGCAGACACAGCCGGGTTAAGTACAGTAAAGACTTCAGTGTAACGAGGTTAGCAATATTCCTGTTAGTGAGAAATATTTTCAGCTGCTGAGTTCAGGTCCAGAGAAGCAACTGCAAAGTCATTTCAGGTTTCCCACGGTCTGGTAACAAATACGCATCCTCTCATGTTTGTCCTCATTTTAACCAAACCGTGGTGCCTCCAAGCAACACTCCGCCCTCTAGTCATCAACGTAGCTCAGAAGCTAAGAGAATTCTGGGCGTTCTCCAGTTGTGTAATCAATGTGATTTGCTTTTTTTCAGGAACAAATGTTAAGTTTTTTCACAAACTTATCAGGTTCTGGATATAGGTACTTAGGTATTTAGCAAAATAATAAGAAATGCTTATCTTGTAAACTCTGAGTTTCCTTGGTTGGGGAGTCTGAATCATTTTTCTCTTCCATGAAACATTTTGGAGAGGGGGACAGCTGTCTGTTCTCCTCCCTCTAGTTTTGGCGGAGTCATCCGGAGCATAAAGATTAAATCAGAACTCCCCACAGAAACCCATGGGTCTTGGTTTCAAAAAGTAAAGTGTCAAGCTGTAAGGATGGGTTGCAGGAATTCAACAAAATAATACACTTTTCTATTCTTCTTCAGGCATATAGAGCTGATAACATTCAGTGACAATGTCCAATAGGTGTATAAACTTTTGCAGTTAAATCTGTAGGGTTTTAACATTGTTTTTGTTTGATCAGTTGGGAATAGCATATTTTACCATGTTTTACTGCACAGTTCACTATCAAACCCATTGCGTCATTTGATGCTCAAACATCCCTGCTAGCTAAGCAAGTCATGTATGTTCAACCCCATTACACAGATAGGAAAAAATTTTGAAGACTTTAGTGATTAGATCAAGGTCAAACAGCTAGTAACTAAGGAATAAGGAATAGATTGTGGGATTCTGTCTCTTCTGACTATAACCAAAGATGACAGATGCAGCCCTAGGGTATTTAATACATACAATTAGCAAAAGCTTGAAACATCTTTCTGGTGAACCATCTTTTGTATGGAGAAAGAGTCACCTACATCTAATCTCTTAAAAGAACAAGCTCTACTGGCCTGTGTCTTACACTGCCATACAGCTAGACTCAGTCCACTCTAACAGGGCTTCAGCCCTTACAGTACATTGAAATTGTTCTCAGCTAAGTTTGTGACAATCTTCTTGTAGCCCAATCGAATGAAAACTTTTCTGATCCTACCTTACTTGAACTCTTTGTGCTATTTGTCGTTTTTGTTTATGAAATTCTCTCCTTCCTTCGCACCACTGTCTCTGGGTTTTCTCAGGACAGACAGCCTGGGGTAATTAAAAAATCACTGGATTTGCGATAATATATACATTTAGTTTACTATTCCAGTCCTCCCACTTACTAGCTTGGGATCTTGCAAAGTTAACCTTAACAAGTCTTAATAAAAATAATTAATATTGCCAATAGTTTGGGGATCAGAGATGACATATGAAAAGCATCTAGTGTCCAGCACATTAAAAAGCACTCCACGGATGGAGGCTCCTTCTTGGCCTGTTTTGTTGGACTCTTATTTTTCAGTAACCACACAAATATCAATAATATCAGGGTCTTTATATATGTCAAACTTTTGCTCTTTTCACTC
This sequence comes from Lemur catta, assembly GCF_020740605.2. Classification (NCBI taxonomy): domain Eukaryota; kingdom Metazoa; phylum Chordata; class Mammalia; order Primates; family Lemuridae; genus Lemur; species Lemur catta. The sequence continues at coordinate 44,685,677 of NC_059133.1, read as the reverse complement.
TGTATACAAGTCCTATCTAATAGAACTTTCTTTGGACCAGGCATGGTGGCTCACACCTGTAATCCCAGCACTTTGGGAGGCTGAGGCAGGAGGATCATTCGAGACCAGGAGTTTGAGACCAGCCTCGGCAACAGAGTAAGACCCCATCTCTACAAAAAGTAAAATAATTATCTGGGCATGGTGGCATGCATCTGGAGTCCTAGCTACTCAGGAGGCTCAGGTGGGAGGATTGCTTGAGCCCAGGAGTTGAAGGTTGCAGTGAATTATGATCGTGCCCCTCCACTCCAGCCTGGGTGACAAAGCAAAATCCTGTCTCAAAAAAAATAAAAGCATTTTCTTTTATGTACTTTTATAATCTGTGCTGTCCAATATGGTAGCCACAAACCACATGCAGTCTTTGAGTGTTTGAAATGTGGCTAGTGCAACTGGAAAACTGAATTTTTAATCTTATTTCAATTTAATTAATTCAAGGTTAAATTTAAATAGCCACATGCAAATGTTGCTACTGTATTGGACAACACAGCTGCATACTTTCTCTTGTAGCTTTATCCCAAATCATGGCTTCAGCTGCCACTCATTCCCAAGGGATTCCTAGCTTTCTATTCCAGCCTGGATTTCCACCTCCCTGTTAACTAGTACTGAGTATCCCACAGGTGACTGTAATTTATCCTGTTCATAAGAGAATTCATCATGTTTTCCTTCAAATTTGCTCCTATTCCTAGGTCCTTATCTCAATGAACGTAACCACAGTTCACTTAAGTGTCTTGGTCATGAACCTGGACTTACCATCAGAAGTCCCTTTCTCCACCCAACCTCCATGTGCAATCAACCTACAATCCTCTTTTGTATCTATTACATACCTTTGTCTCTCTATCTGTGCTGCCATAGTCTCCATCCAGGCTCTCGTGACGTCTTACATGAGATAATATAATGCAGTTCTAATTTGTTGACCTGCTTCCAGTCAACCCCTCACCCTACCCTCAACCATCTTCCGTGTGGCTGCCGAGTGTTCATTCACTGTTTGATTTTGTCTTGCACCTGCTCAAAATCTTTCAGTGATTTGTCAGAGATCTAAAGAGGGTCCCAAGGGCCTGCCTGCTGCCCAGCGTTCCAGCTCATTCACCATTATACACCCTGTGCTCGCATCATCCTGATGTCCTTGCAAGTTCCTGAGCAATGTTACCAGGAGCACCAATCCTCTTACACCCTCATTCCTTCACACAATCTCTTTCACCTTCCCACCTACACACACCAGGACACACATGCATACACAGAGGACTCCTGTGCACAAATAACTAAAAGTAAGCTGTATGTCTTTCAAATGCTAAGAAAACCCACAAAACAAAATATAGAAAACAACAATATAGTGCAATATCTTAAAAGAAAATACATACAGTAGTCCCCACTTATCCATGTTTTTGTTTTCCATGGTTTCAGCTCCTGGGTCAACCCTATTCCTATACCATTACGTGGAAAATTGCAGAAATGAACAATTCATAAACTTTAAACTGAGTGCAGTTCTGAGTAGTGTGATGAAATCTCACTCTATCTTGCTCCATCCTGCTCCATCCTGCCCAGGACATAAATCGTCCCGTTGTCCAGCCTAGCCTCGATGTATATGCTACCTATACAGGGTGATTATATAGGAAAAGACATAGTATAGTATATATAGGGTTCGGTATTATCTGCAATTTGAGATACCCCCTGGGGGTCTTGGAATGTATCTCCTTGGATAAGGAGAGGCTACTGTAATAAAACATGATGACATAAAAACCAAAAATATATGTCAGATAAATAAAAATCAGATAAATTCACTTGTTAAAAGAACTCTAACTTCATCAAAAATTGAAACTCAATAATATGATATAATAATTAAGACAATATATTCAAAAATTGGAAAGTCTCATTTGCCATTCTCTTAGGATGAGAAAATACAGCAAGTAAATGAAAGTAAAAGTAAAGCAGGGACAAGATGTGGAGACGACCCAAGTGCCCATCAGTACATGAGTAGATTAATAATATGTGGTATATGTCTACCATGGAGTACTACTCAGCCATAAAAAATGGTGAACTAATACCTCTTATATTAACCTGGATGAAATTGGAGATCATTCTTCTAAGTGAAGTATCACAAGAATGGACAAAATAAACACCACATGTATTTACAATTAAATTAGAACTAATCAAACGACACTTATGTGCACATATGGAAATAACAGTCATCAAGCAGGTGGGAGGGAGGAGAGGATGGGTAAATTCACACCTAACAGGTACAATGCACGCTATCTGGAGGGTGGGCACACTTACAACTTTGACTCAAATGGTACAAAAGCAATTTATGTAACCCAAATGTTTGTACCTCATAATATTCTGAAATTAAAAAAAAAGATATTAATGTCAGGCAATGTTCAATTCAAGGAATAGATTCTCTATAGTAATAATAGATAAATGCAACCCACAATGAAAATCAGAGCCTAATGTTTATGCACCAAATAGCATGGCATCGACATGTTTAAAGCAAAAATTGCAAAAATATAAGGTGGACAGAAAAAAAAGTAGACAGAAGCACAGTAGTTATAAATGCATTTAATTGACTTCTATCAGTCCCTGGTAACTCAAATGAACCGAAACTAAGAAAATATAGAGAGGACTTAATAACAAAATTAAGACGGTCTATCTTGGCATAAAAAAGTACTTTCTAGCATCTTTAGTCTAAAAAATTTGGCCATGTACTACTGGGCTATGTATTAGTTTCCTAGGACTGTCAAAGTATTCCAAACTGGGTGGCTTAAACCAATAGAATTTATACATTCACAGTTCTGAAGGCTAGAGGGAAAAAATCAAAATGTCAGCCGGGCTGCCTCTGAAGGCTTTAGGGAAGGACACTTCCTTGCCTCTTCTCAGCTTCTGGTGGTTGCCAGCAATCCTCTGCATTTCCTGGCTTGCAGGTACATCACTCGAATATCTGCCTTTATTGTCACATAGTGTTCTCTGTGTGTGTCTCCGTGTCCAAATCTCCCTCTTCTTATAAGGACACTAATCACTGGATTAGGCCCACTCCAATCCAGTATGACAGTATGACATCATCTTAACTCACTTACATCTGCAAAGACCCTATTTCCAAATAAGGTCACATTCACAGGTACCAGGGATTAGAACTCCAAAGTATTTTTTGGGAAGACCCGATTCAACCCACAGGAAGCCTCAGTACCAAAAGTAGGAAGAGTATATAGATCATATTCTTTAATCACAGTACAGTGAAATTAGAAATTAATAAAAAAAAGAAAAAATCTTTGACATAAGAAAATTTTAGAATATCTCTCTTAACTCACCAGAAATCAATGTAGAAATTAAATTCAATACTACAGAATCCTTAAAAAATAATGATAAATAGAATGTTCATGTATCCATAATTCAGAGAAAAATTCATAGCCTAAAACATGAAAATTACAAGATTAAGAAAAAAGGAAAATAAGAATCTAGAAAGGACCTTCAAAATAATCTAAAGAAAATAGAAGAAAACAAATTACTACAGATAAAATCCAAAATTAATGAATCAGAAAACAGAAAAGTAATGGAGGTAATAAATACATTAAAAACTGATTCTTCGAAAAATGAACAAACATTAAAATACATAAGCTATGCATTCCCTAAGCAATAGAATGGTGAAAAGAAAATTGAGAAATAACCAGTCACAAAGTAACATCATAAGAATAATAATTTGGTCAACTTGGTGCACAAAAAAATTCATTGACAAGGAACTGGATGATTTCAAAGAAACAAAAAGTTTCCAAATTGATTCCAGAATTAATTTCTAGGCTTAGATAATTATAGAAGAGCAGTTCACCTGCATGTGGTACACAGGATGAGCAAAAGTCATGTGGGACTCAGGACATTGTTTGCCATTTTTCATGCACTGTCCTATGCACTGCTGCATGCATGTCAGGCTTCCCAGAATTCCTGGTCACTACTCACCAAATGCACACCCATTACTGTGGTGACTGCACAAAAACACCCTCTAGAAAGACAGCCTAGTTACAGGCAAACCAGCTAGAAGGCTGCTCTCATAAGTGAGAGGTAAGAAGACTAGGGCAAGAGTGAGATGATGAGGAAGTGTGAGATTTTGGACACACCAACTATAGTGGTTAGGGATTGGTTTAGGGGCCAATTGGAGAGTGACGCAGAGAGAGCCATGAGCAAAGGAAAGGAATGTAGGATGAGTCCGACTTAGGAGGTCAGGTTGAAAGCAACAGCATGAACCTCAGCAGAGGTGGAGGTGGGCTACACATATGGGAAAGAGACAAGAAGCCCAGAACATTTTAATTCTACTGTATATTTAATTACTGCATGTGTATTTAATTCTATTCTATGTATACATAAAATATATACTTAATTATGCTATATATTATACACATTTTATATGTATATAACTTTTTAGACTTCAAGCATTTTGTGACTGTGTAAATTAAAGGTGTTTTGTTTTGTTCAGCACTTTACTAAGAATTTTTGCCACTTTGGAACATCACGTCTCCACCAGTCATACCCTTTGTGGTGTTTGTGTCACTGATACGACATCCTCTGCTCATCTGCAGTTACAGCTGCCTCAGTCATGGCAATGTAACATATATGCACAAGTGCCCTTTGGAGGCTTTTATTTCAAAATGTCAAATATAAACACAACATGTGATCAATATTCAGTTGAATATGGTCTTACTCTCTTAAATCCAAACATATTTATTATAAGTTAGGTACAAGCATCTGACCACCTCTTTATGTCTAACATAGTTGTGCCCTAGCATTTGTGAGCTACAATGAATATTATATTACAGGTAGAACGTTATATTGATCTTTTGAAATTATTTGCATAGCAGGGTTGTACTTATCTATGAAGTTCATTTCAGGAACATAAAAGGAGTGTCACAAAATACAGTCCTTTTGAATATCCCCAAACCCCTCTTCAGCCATCCTCCTCAAGGGCCTTTTACCATCCCCAAGACACTGTTTCCAGCAGGCTCGGGTCTTTGCAGAACCTGATTGTTATCTCTACTCTCCGTTACCAAATGCCCTCGTGCCCAGAGTCTCTCTGTGCAGGTACGAATCTGTCCCTCTCCTTCTAAGAGTGGCTACCCTAAATCCTACAGTGTTGCAACTTCATGGGGGGTGGGGGTGAAAGAAAGGCAAGGGCAATCTCAGATTCACACACACACACAGAGACACACACACACACACACACACACACGTGCTGTAACACAGGGCAACAAGCACTGTGACAAGAGAAGTACGGGTGTTGTGGGATGACTTACGAGAAGTACACAACCCAGACTCATGAAGAGGACTTTGAATCTTCCTGGAAAGAGTAATATATTTAAGCAGACACCTAAGGTTCAGTAGGAGCTGGCCAGGTAAGGAAGTGAAAGCAATGAAGTAGAGGATGAAAGGTCTGAGAAGCATATGTGGAAAGTCTTAGGGGCAAGCTCAGAGTGGGAAAGTTGCAGCCTCAAGTCGCAGTAGGCCAGCAAAGCAGAAGGCTGAAGAAACAGAGCGCTAGGCCTATGTAAGGGAGTTAGACGTCCTCCTAAATCCTGGGGCTGACTGAAGAATTTAAACAAAGGAGTGGTCTTACCTGTCCTTCCTGCTTTATTATACAACATGCATTATAAAGTATTTTCTTTCGTTTGAGCTTCCCATAACACTGAATGTATGCTTCATAAGGGCAGGTTCTTGACACCTAGCATTTGTTTGCTACTAAATCCCTACAGCAAGAAGAAAACAATGCCTGACATTTATTGTCTGACTCAATAAATATTTGTGGCACGAATGAGTATGGATGGATGAGTGTATCCTTCTATGTATTCTCAGCACCCACACACTCCTCCTAGCACATTTACTCAAAATGTGGGTCAAAGGGATATTTATGTGCAAAAATTGTCACATTCCATAGTTTAAAGGGACAACTAGTTTGCATTCAAAATACAAAACATCCTACATTTGGAAGCTCTAGTAGATCTAACGTTAATGGAAAACAATTAAGGGCTAATGAATTATAAATAAAATTAATAAAATATATTTTGGTTCCTGGAATTCTAAAGTACCTGGTGAGAGTCAGCTAGATTTCTAAGATAGTGACTTTGAGCTGTTTCAGTAACAGCACCACAGAATAAACACCCCTTCCCTAAGAAAGCAGCTTACAGCTAGTATTTCCACAGAGTCAGTGCCTAATGCCCAAGTGACTCTTACTAATCTCAGGTGTGGTTTAACCTATAAAGATTTGCATGTTTCCTTCAACTCAAAACCAAGACCACGGATGGGTAGCTGCTATGGCCATGACGTATCTTCTACCCAATCTCCTGATACATGCCTTTTCTCCCTTCTGTGAGAATTTTATTTTTGCTAAGTCTGGGCAAATTTTCCTCATGCAGTTGTTCACAATTAATTGATGATTAAAACATAAGAGCTGCCTTGTTAGTTTGGCGCTTTATTTTCTGTATTGAGAAGATATAGACTACAGGCATTTTTAGCAGAAGGAGAGAAAACAATTCATTAACTGTTTCTCTTCTTACTCCCCCTACTTCTGCCTTCTTCGTTTCTTCTTGCTCCTGTCTCTCCCTCCTTCCCTCCTTCTCTCTCCCCCATACCCAAGGTGATATGGATATGTAATTTTTCAAGGTGTCTTGCAGTAATCAAATTATTTCTAGAGATAAATTAAGCCATATTTAATGCCTAGACTCCATCGGATCTAGGACTTGTGAAAACTCAGCATGCATCTGAGGCTAGCTAGCCTATGACAGTGATTTATGGAGATATGTTAGTTGAGACCCTGAGCTCCTCACCATGAAGTCACAGGTAACCTTGAGGCTGCTCAAATTGAGAAGTGGCAGGATGAAAATCTCATACAAGAAAATTTGTAAAACTTCCTATTGGAGCTGCAGGTATAAATATTACATAAAGTGTTCTCCCAGATATGGATTTAAAACAGGATTTTGTAAATCTTAAACTATTATGGTATTTCCATGGGTCTAACATCCTTGTGTATCAAGCTAAAGAAATATTTATGGATTACATTCTTTAAACAAGTTATGTTGTAGCTGAAGATCAGATATATCCAAAGGACACGCTGACAAATATTAAACTTTAAACAACTTTTGTGGAAAGAAATCTTGAAAAGCTAAAGAAATGAATTGAATAAGCATTTTTAAAATGTTTATGCAAGGGGAGGCACTCAGATTTGTGCCAATAATGATAATGCCTAATATTCCTCCAGCACATTGTGCAGATTATCTATAAGTCTGTAGTGGGTGGGGAATGTTAGCATCCACAGCTTACAGGTAAGGAGAGGGAAAGAAGCTAAGCAACTCACCTGAGGTCACCCAGCTCAGAAGTGGTAGAGCTGGGATCCAAACCTGGCATGCTTATCCCAGACCAAGCATGTGAGCTCAGTTTTCAGTTCCTGGGTTGAGGAGATGCTCTTGGCACCTACATCGTAGAAGACATAGATGCCATCAAGCTCAAGCTCCCTCATCTTTGCCATATCCCCCTTCAATGTACATAGATATGTGCTCATTTATTACATATATGTCTCCTTCTCCACTTCTTTCCATAGAGCTAACCCTTAAATGTGATCTTGACTCATCTCCTCTCTCCATCAACCTCTTCTTCCTTTATCTTCATTGTCTTCCTCTTCAATGGATTTTTCCCTTAAATGACAAAATGGGAAAGCCACTGCCATCACTAAGGGAAACATGCTTCTCTCTCTATGGACTAGACAATCTTTTGCCCTCTATTTATAGCCAAACTTCTTGAACTGTAATAGCAGCTTGCATTCATTTTCTCTACTTTCTTACTGCTCACTCACCTTCAATCCTTTCATCAGCTATAGGTTTCCCAGGCCTTCTAAAATGCTCTTGATAAGATCCAACGTTGCCTTCTAACTGTTTCCATCGCCCAATAGATTTGGGCCTTGGGACCTGATTTTACTTTACTCTCTAAGATGCCTGACATCACAGCCAACTCCTCCCTTCTTGAAATCCTCTCATCTCTTCGCTTCAATGACATCTCTCTTTCTTGCCTTCTCTGTGTCCTTACCTGGCCATTTTTCTCAAATGTTAGAGCCTCTGGGGTTCTCCTCTTGAACTTCTCTTCCTACTCAGTGTGTTCTCCACAAATGGTCTCTTTCTTAGGGCAGTTCCAGATCTGAATTTCCAATGGCATCTGTCATTACCATCATCATGTTCCAGCAGCTACTCAAACAATATGACCCAAACTGAACCAATTGCTCCCCCAACAGAATTCTCATGCATTCCCTGTGGTTAATTATATCACAACCACCTAATTAAAAACAAAAATTGGGAGTCAACCTTGATTCTTTCCTCTCCTTTTCTCTCCATTTCTTACTGGTCCTGAAATCTTTGTTAATTTAAACACCTAGACATGCTTGGAATGCATATCCCCTTCTTGCCTCACTGTCACATCTTACTTCAAAGCTGTACCTGTATTAGTGCAGCATGCTGTGGATTATTTTCCTGAACGTCTGCCATACTTCTTAACTCTGAGTGTGATCTCCAGAGTGATACTTATAAAACACAAATCCGATCATGTATGGTTGGCTAAATAATGGCTCCCCCAAAGATATTCATATCCTAACCTGTAAATATGTTACCTTCCTTGGACAAAAGGACTTTGCAGATGTTATTGGGTTAAGGTTCTTGAGATGAGAAATTATCCTGTAATATCTGGGTGGGCCAGGTCATCACAAGGGCCCTATACAGAGGTAAGAGGGTCAAAGCAAGTAGTAGGAGATGTGGCAACAGAAGCAAGAGGCTGGATGGAGTGATTCAAGGAGTGGGAGATCAGGGAAGGAGTTAAGCACAAATTTAATTAACACCTTTAAAAAAAAAGAAAATTGAAGATAATCAGCAGATGTAAATTTTACATAAATAAACACATAGACTCATTAAACATGGTGCAGACGGGATTACCCAGGACAAGTGTTTCCATTTCCACTTCTACTCTGGGGTATATGAGGAATCTGTTTTTCTCTTTTTCTTAGAACCCTTACTCTGCAGGATCAAAATGAGCAAATGGTGACCACATGTGTGACGAAGTGGATCAAGATGTGCTTATAACTGATTTCTTGTGGTTGGCATAAAATTCTTCACCACAGCCATTCCTTAGAAGCCAAAAGATAGGATCAAACAGATGGGCAAGCCCACTTCTAAAGTCTGCATCCAGAGCCCCACGATGTTTTGTATGGGAGTGTATTTGTGATTTCCTTCACACCCAGTCGCAGCTGCCGTGCACTACAGTGACCGGGAACTGCCAACAGTTTTTTGTCAAACTCACTGCTGTGGATCCCACAACAGGCAGAGACCAGTCACCAGGTTTTCCAGGTTATGCAGATGGCCTGGAAACTTGGTTAACAGGGGGCGATCAACCAAGTATTTGAATGCTTATCATGTGTCAGGAACTTCACACACATCATTTAATTCCATCGTCACCACACTCAGTGTGGTTGGTGTTGCTGTGCTTACTATGCCCATTTCGCAATAGGAAACTCAGTCTTCAGCATGTTTAGTGCCTCTTCTAGTCACCCAGTTGGTAGGTAGGAGAATCAGAACATTGATTCCAGTCATGTGATTAAAGACACAGGATGATATGGTGGTTTAAATGCAGGATTCTGGACCCAGATTGCTTAGATTCAAATCCCAGCTCTGCCACATGCAGAGCTGTATAACCTTGGCCAAGTCACTGTGCCTCAGTTTCCTCTTCTGTAAAATGAGTGTCATAATAGTAGCTACCTCATGATACTATTATTTTATTTATTGGTATTATGAGGATTAAGTTAGTTAACATATATAAAGTACACTGCCTGACATATGCACTATATAAGCATTACTAAGTATTATTATTGATTCCAAATCCACTGGTGTCTTTATTTTAACCTTCCTCTTTGTCATGCATTTGTGTGTGTGCAGGTGTGTGTGTGTGTGTGTGTGTGTGTGTGTGTGTGTTGAAGCTCTTAAAATCTGCAATGGAGCTGGAAGGCAGGCCTGAGAGAGACGAAAGGACTGGAGATGGCAGCAGAGCGCTTCTTGCAGGTGTGATAAGGCTCTGATCCGATCTCTGGGCTAAAAGAAGCCTTGGGCAGCTCTCTGAGGCAGAACAAGGAAACTCCATGCTCTGCAGTCCTGCTTTGGGGCTAAATTAGTACACTGTCCTCTCCCAACCAGGAAATGTATGGAGATTCCAACTCAGATGGTGTAGGTCTTTGCTAAAACCACTCAATCCATTTACAGTAGAGTCAAAATAAGATTGCTGGAAGGTCTGAAAAACCTCATTGCAATTCAGGTCACAGAGTCAATTTTCTGACCTCGTAAGCTCATTAGCTGTGCCCTATCCTGAAGTCTTTACTCACTTGTATAGACATGAATCTTTGTCTTTATCCATGATTATTTTAGGATGCATCCTTAAAAACAGAATTAAGTAAAAGGATTTAACATTTTAAGCCTCATCATATATACTACCAAACTGCTTTACAGAAAAGTTGTATCAGTTCACACTGGTTCAGTCATACCTACCCAATCATATCATGATTGAAAAAGAGAAATCTTTGCTAATGTTAGGGGGCAAATATCTGGTAAATTTATTTGGTGTTTCTGTTGTTCCTGCAGAGATCAATTTTCTCAGATCTGGAAGCCATTTGTATTACTTATTTTAAAAGTATTTCTTATATCTGTAGTACACTTTTTTTGTTGAGGGATTCTGCTTTATTTAATGATTTATGTAAGATCTTTATATGGTAATAATATGATTCCTTGGTTAGTTTGGTGGCAAATGCTTTCCCAGTAAGTTGTTTGCCTATTAATTTATTTACTTCTAAAATATTTTTAACAGAAGCTTTTGAGGGCTTCCCATAAAAGTTTAGAAATTATTATTTTACACTTTCCTGTATCAAAATGAGGTATTTAAGAAACACATTACTCTTAATTATTCCCTTTTGGCCCAAAATATATATTTTAAAAAGAATACACAGGAAAGTAAGTTTTGTCAGAATACCAGCTCTTTGAGGAAAGAGATCAGACCTTGTTCACTCACCACCGTGTCTCAGAACCCACAACTGTCGCTAGCACCTAGTAGGTGCTCTATTTGTTATATGAATAAGTTCATCATTATTTTGCAATTTGTATGAAAGCGGCAAATCAGACTCCTAAAGGCTTTCTGGGAATAAAAGACAGTTACTGCTGACATGCAAGCTCTCCAGTGAGACTGTCTGGGTTTTCCAGTCAAAGTATATTTCATTGTTCGAATTTTAGAACATGTAAGCTGAGGGTTTTTGTTTTCTTTGCATTTCTAGTTTTTTCACAATATAGGTAAACCAAAATTCCACAGGTCCCCTGAGGTCTACCTGATGAATATTCATCAAAAGTATGCCTGCCCTGCTGGGGACCTCCACTGCCACTGCTCCAGTCTAAGCCAGCATCACTCCAGCCTAGCTGCAGCAATGGCCTCCAACCTGGCCCCGCTGCCTCTCTGACCTCTTGCACTACCTTTCCCTACACAGCTTGGAACATGAGCATCTCAAACCATCAATCTGATCATGTCACTCCCCTACATCCAAAATCCAAAGCCCCACATGTTCTGGCTGCAACCCCACAGTGAAAACACCCTCCCCATCTCCCCAACCCACCCTCATTATGTTCAGCCATGCTGGATGCATTTTAGTTCCCCAAACAAGCCTGGCGTGTTCCACCCGGGCCCACCCCATGTTCTGCTGCCTCTGCCCGGATGGCTGTGCACAGGCCCTGCCAGGCTAGCTCCCTGTCGTCGGGCCACTTCCCGTGCACCATCTTCCCCAGTGACCTGCTCCTCCCTCAGTCCCGGGCTACGTTATGTGCATGCTCCACTGTGCTTGTAGAACATTTGCACAGTTTATAATTATATATCCCTTGTGTGATTCTTTGCCTTACCTCTGCCTCCCCCATGAAGACTGTAAGTTCATGGTTCAGGAATTGTTCTGTTTTGCTCATCACAGGTTCTACCAACTGCCACAGAGCCTGGCACGTATTTGACACTCAACAAATACAAGCCAAGTAAATGAAAGAATGAGAACAGTTCAAGGTCCCCCTCTCCCGGGAGGCCTTCCTCCCTCACACCCCGGGCACTGGATTACTCCCCTTTTCACATGTCCAGTAGCACTCTTGTTTGTAATAAGACAAAACAACAACTACTTGTTTTGTCCAGGATGATGTATTACACTGTAATAAATAATGTTTCTTGTTTTCACATTTTTAAAATCTGCCCTCCCAACTATAGTGTTCTTCAAGGGCAGGATCTGGCCCCCAGCTGCTTCTAGAACCCGATTTCTTTCTCTGTTCCCCATCACAGCCCCACAGAGGCCCTGCTCTCCTTGCTGTGTTCCTAAGGCACTCTCGGCACACCCCTGCCCAGGGACTTTGCTGTCTCCTCATCTGGAACCCTGCTCCCCCATGTTCGAATGGCTCCCTCCCAGCTCCAAGACCTCTGCTCAAAGTTCCCCCCTTCAGAGAGCCTTTGCCTCCACCTTCTCTCCTCCGTCCTGCTGGCCCGGCTCCCTTATCCTCCCCAGCTCTCGTCACTACCCCCATTCCATCCACATGTCCACGTGTGTCTGTTACCTGGCTCCCTTGCCAGACCACAGGCATGAGGATGTGGGAATCTGTCTGTTTGATTCCTACCATGTGTCTGGCATATAATATTTCCCTACCCATGTTTAGTAAATGGCTGCATTGCAGCTCCGAGAGCCCAGAGCTCTAGCATAGATCAAAATGGGCATGAGTAGATTTCAGCTGGTTTAAGAAGCTAATCCAGCCTTCACCTGCAGACCCTAACTCCGGGAAGGAAGGCATTCCTTCACTGATGGATTGCTGCAGATGCAGAGAGGCAGCTGAAGGAATGGAGGAGGTTGGTGGAAAAGGTGGAGAATAGCGCAGGAGAGAAGCCAGTTGACTTGGATGAAAGGGGAAAATTCATACGGGAATTATAAGGATCTGAAATCCTTTCAGTAGCCATGTGACAACCAGACAGTCAAAGTCCTGACTGACTCTTCCCTCTACATAACATGGCCCTGAGTGAAATGCACCCCTTCTGTGCTGGCAAATCAGCTCCGTGTTCATGCATTAGGTGAGTATGCCACACAAGCTGGCATTAGAGGAAATGCCCCAAATAAATATAAAAAGAATTAAAAGTGAGAAAGAAAGAATTATAGAGGATAATAAAAAAGAAATTAGATGATAATGTGGGGGGAAGTCTCATAGTGAAAGGAATATTTCCTTTATTAAACATAATTGGTATTATATCATAAATGGGTTGACCTGTCCAGAGTTCTCCAAACGAAAAGGAACTGAGATGTTTCCACATTGAAAACCACTCAAAACTCTCTAACTTTAGATTTATATACACATGAAGATATGAATAAGTGTGGGTGTGAAGGCCTTGTTATAATATAGCAGTAAGAACTTGATAAATTGGGGTAGGTGGGAAGTTTGCTGTTGTTTGATTGTTTGACTCAGAAAACAAGCCCTGAATTAGCTCTTCGTCTGTTATTGATTGCCTGATAAGATATTAAAATTATGTTGATAGTTTAATATTCAATTTTTGGAGAGAAAAATTGCCAAATAGCCATGTCTTTAAAAATATCACAAATATCACATCTAGTCCCAGAATCCGTGGTCACCTGAAACAAGCTGGCTTCTATCATTAGCCATTTCACTTAGCTGGTAAAACTTCTTACATGTCCAAATATTAACTCTTACATATCCCCAAATTAACTCTTATCAGAAATAAGTTCTTAAAATTCTCATTTTCTTCTTTGATAAATTAAAATTTCAGGCTATAAAAAATTCTCACAATAAAACTGAGAAAAGACTTCTTTTGTTAGTTATAGGATTGATAATTACATCACAAATCAAGATTTAAAAAAGGAAAAGAAGTTCTTATAGAATAAAATTCATAAGTGAAGAAACATCCAAAGTATGGAGAAAGAAAATGGACTGAACAGAGTATTAAATATGACTGATATCTATGTATTTATCTTTTCATTCATCTTTTTATCAGAATAGGGTAACCATCCATTAGTAAAATGTGATAGCATACATGAATTATTCTGACTATTCTTCTACAAAAATATTTAATGTAAACTATAAAACTCTTTTATACAATGGCAAATTTCAAAGCACATAATTTTACCTCTAGTCTAATTTGAAAGGCCCATGTAATTTGGTGAAAGATCTTCTTCATCACTCCTTGGAGCTCCAGAAGTTTTATCAGTCAGTCAAAATCTTCTCTCCTCCTACTTCTCCCTCGGTGAAATGAAACTTACTAGGCAAGAGAAAGAGAAAAGAATGCAGGAGATCAAAGGGTAAATTTCTTCTTCACTGACATTTTTAAATGAGCTAGGAAATTTTGCTTACAAATGGTCTTCATGATCCTCATCATGATTCAAAAAAGTGGAAAGCAGAATAGTGAAACCATACACGAGTGTTAAAGCCTTAAAAAATTGACAGTTACATTATCATTTTATTAATTAGATTCTCTGAAGCAGAATTCAGCATTTCCACCCAGGAGGTTTACGTCACTGTGAACTCTTGAAATAGAAAGTGGTATTTGAAAGACATTTATGGCTCTATCATGGTGCACATAAGCTTGGGTGAGAAAAATTCAAACGACTCTGTGATTTTCTGATTGTTCAGTTTATAATCAAGGGCTGCAAGATTCTGTTATGCCCTGTATTTGTCTTCTTGGGCTCCCAAAACAAAATACCATAGAGTGGGTGGCTTAAACAACAGAAATGTATTACTCACAAATCTGGAGGCTGGGAAATCCAAGATCAAGATGCCAGCAGGGTAAGTTTCATTCTGAGTCCTCTTGTGTCAGCTTCTAGGCAGCTGCCATCTCTCTATGTGCTCACGTGTCCACTTTGTTGTGTATGCAGGGGGAGAGAGAGCAAGCTCTCTGCTGTCTCTTCTTAGAAGGGCACTAATCCCATCAGACCAGGGCCCCACCTCCATGACCTCCACCTAACCCTAATTATCTCCCCAAATCTCCATCTCCAAATACTATCATGTTATGCACTAGGTCTTCAACATTTGAATTTGGGGGATACAAGCATTCAATCCATAACATGCACCATAAGGCAAATATTTCACTTGGTTCTTCCAGTTACTAAATAATATACATTCTAAGAATAAAAAATCCAAAGTTTAAATAATTTAGATTATTAAAAATGCGAGTACATGTAAACGTCTAGTCCAGTTCCTTCACATCAATTAATAAACATCCACTAAATGATGAATACTATTTATTTGTTTTACAAGTGTCACACCCGAGAACCACAGAAATGAAGTCTCACTCCAGGTCACAAAGCTGGTTGGTGATAAGATCCCACCTGCTGAGTCCAGTGCTCTTTCCAGCAAACCACACCATCCCTAATTGGCATGAGTGCATTTCTACATGTCAGTCAACAAAGCATGCCATAACCTTGGGTCATATTAGAGTTTGAGGAGTGAGTCCTGGGCTCTACACTACTGACCTCTGGGAGCCAAAACAGAGATTAGGGACCTGAGCCTTATCTGAAGACACTATACACACTGGCATGTGACCCTGGTAGACGGTCCCAGTGCAACTGAAGAGGGCTTTAAGTGAGCTCCTTAAAACAATTTTGCAGGCTCATAGCTGCAAAAAAAATTCACTTTGAGCAGAAAAGGAAACACATAGTTGTCCAAGTTCCAAAGTACCCAGAAGCCATTTTAAATAGAGACAGACACCTGAGATTCAGTGGGAGCTAGCCCTGGGAGAAGGTCCACAGAGCCTCTGCCGCAGGAGCTGATGGTAGGAGGCTACTAAAGAGATGGAGGGCACCTCCCAAGGGCTGCTGCAGAGGGCACCGGCCAGGCCTGGCACTGAAGGAGAGGGACAGTGGCTGTGCTGGCCAGGCTGGTGACCTGAGATGACACGTCTTGGACCTTTTCTTTCAGAGTGTTTATCTCCATTGCGATTAATCAATTATGTAATTATGTGATTAAAGTCTGTCTTCTCAGCTGGAATATAATCCCTGAGGTCCAGAATAGTCCCTATTGTCTTCACATTCCCCCCAACACCTAGAATAACATCCAGCCTGTAGTGAGGCCTCAGTCCGTAGCTGTTCGATTGTGAAGACAAATGTCAACTGTCTCAGCTAACGTCTTTGGGAAGAAGAACACACAACACTTGCCAGTTGGAAAAACTAAATAGACGTTGCTAGTCTTTCATTTTATTCCTGCTTGAGCAATTTGTCTTGAAATATAATGAGGCTAGAAGCCCTGGAATGGGTGGAAACTTGAGTAATAATAACAACAATAAAAAATAATAATAATAAACTCTAATGTGCATCTATAGTGCACTTTATTATTCCCAAACAATATCATATACTTATTTTCATTTGGTTTTCATAATATAAAGATGAAAATACTAATATGAAGATGAAGAAGGTGAATGTCAGGGAGATTATAACTTGTCCAGTATTGCAGAGCTAAGAAAGTATGAAATCAGGATTCAAACCTAGGTCTCATAGTTCCACATCCAATATTCTTTCCACTTCCACTTCATTAAAATATTAAAAATATTAGAAAATGCTAATGTCTGAAAGAAATAGCCATTTAAGAATTATTATAGTGAGCTGCTTCTGTCTTCTAAACTAGAGATTTGGATTTATCTTTGTGGCAAATAGTCACTGGGAGAAGAAAAAGAAAATACACGCTTGAGAGGGACTCCACCATTATGCAAATGAAAGCAGACATCTGCTTACCTGTTTTCGGGGAAGACTAGGACACAGTGAAACATCCATAACGTTGATGCTTATTTTATTCACTGCATATTTACTGAGGACCAGCTCTGTGAGGGCCATTTCAGAATAAGATCCTGGGTGCCATCTGATAAAGTCAATAACGAATGTCTTGACATATCTTTATTCCTGTGAATTATGTTTCAGAGAGAACTTTCTCATTCCCTAGAAAGCATTTTGTCTGCTCTATTTAACCTGCATCCTATTTGGGACTCCTTGCAGAGTGGGCACATTGATGTTTGAGTTCTTCGTAGGAGCTGGGGAGTTGGGTGGAAGAGACCTCCAAGAAGAAGTTACAGGCTTGCACTTCCTAAAAGAAAGACCAAGAAAAGGACACCCCTGGAATTTGGTACCACGTGACCCAAGCTAGCATGGAAAGTCTCAACCGAAAGCTTTATTTGCGAGGAAGAGCCCTGATGCTGGGAAGTATTAATGTCTGATTTGAGTGTTCAGATGATTTGGGGAGCTGGAAGATTAAACCTATACCCCTGCAAGTAGGGGCAGAGTTTTTCCTTAAGGAAGTGGATACTCCCAGTTGGGTCACTGTGGACAGACAATCCAGTACAGAGGATGCAACTGGGACAGTGAGCTTTAGACCAAATGTGGGGAGGTGTGTTGCCTGTCTCTGGGCCCTGGGGCAATTTTGCAAGGTTTCTCAGGCTTGGGGCCTTTCTGTAAGTAAGGTGATGGGGAGGGGCCCATCTCTGCCTAGGCGAGGCCCACTTGGGGCTAAATGATTTTTGAGAGCCCTAAGGAAAGCTACAGTTAGAAAAGTGGTGATTTAAATTCTACAACAGGCACACCTCAGAGACACTATGGGCTCAGTTCCAGACCACTTCAATAAAGCAAATATCACAACAAAACAAGTCACACCAGTGTTTTGGTTTCCTAGAGTGTATAACAGTTATGTTTACACTATACTGTAGTCTATTAAGCGTCAGTGACATTATGTCCACAAAAAAATATGTCCTAATTAAAAATATGTTATTGCTAACAGATGCTAACAATCATCCAACTCTTCAGCAAGTGGTAATCTTTTTGCTGGTGAAGGATCTTGTCTCGATGCTGATGGCTACTGACTAATTAAGGTGATGGTTGCTGAGGGTTGGGGTGGCTGTGGCAATTTCTTAAAATAAGACAACAATGAAGGTGGCCGTATCAAATAACTCTTCCTTTCACAAAAGATTTCTCTGTAGCATTCAATGATACCATTTTAACCACAGTAGAACTTCCTTCAAGATTGGAGTCTGTCCTCTCAAACCCTGCCTCTGCTTTATCAACTAAGTCGATGCAATATTCTAAATCCTTTGTTGTCATTTCAACAATGTTCACAGCATCTTCGGCAGGAGTACATTCCATTTCAAGAAGCCACTTTCTTTGCTCATTCATAGGAAGCAATTTTTTATCCATTCAAGTTTTATCATGAGATTGCAGCAGCAATTCAGTCATGTCTTCAGGCTTCACTTCTATTCTAGTCCTCTTGCTATTTCTACAACACCTACAGTTACTTTCGCCACTGAAGTTTTGAAACCCTTCAAAGTTATTGGTGAGGGTTGGAATCAACTTCTTCCAAACTCCTGTTAATGTTGATATTTTGACGTCCCCTCATGAATCACAAATGTTCTCAATGGCATCTAGAATGGTGAATTCTTTCCAGAATTTTTAAAATTTACTTTGTCCAAATCCATCAGAAGAATCACTACCTATGGCAACTATAGCCTTACAAAATGCATTTCTTAAATAAAACTTGAAAGAAATTACTCCTTAATCCATAAGCTGAAGAATGGATATTGTGTTGCATCCATGAAAATAACATTAATCTCCCTGTGCATCTTCATCGGCACTCTTTGGTGAGTAGGTACATTGTCCATGAATAGTAATATTTTGAAAGAAATCTTTTTTTCTGATCTCAATAATGGTCTTAAAATATTCAGTAAACCATGCTGTAAACAGATGTGCTGTCATCCAGGCTTTGTACAGACAGACTAGACTTAGCGTAATTCTTAAGCCCCTAGGATTTTTGGAGTGGTAAATGAGTCCTGGCTTCAACTTCGAGTCACCAGCTGCATTAGCCTGTCACAAGAGAGCCAGCCTATACTTCAAAGTTTTGAAGCCAGGCATTGACATCACCTCTGTAACTATGAAACTCATAAATGATGTCCTCTTCCAATATAAGGCTGTTTCATCTATTTTGAAAATCTGTTTTGTAGTGTAACCACCTTCATCAGTGATCTTAGCTAGATATTCTGGATAACTTGCTGTACCTTCTACATCAGCACTTGCTATTTCATTTAGTACTTTTACGTTGTGGAGATGGCTTCTTTCCTAAACCTCATGAACCCACCTCTGCTAGCTTCAAACTTTCCTTCTGTAGCTTCCTTACCTCTCTCAGCCTTCATAGAATTGAAGGGAGTTAGGGCCTTGCTCTGGATTAGGCTTTGGCTTAATGGAATATCGTGGCTGGTATGACCTTCTATCCAGACCACTAACTTTCTCCCTATCAGCAATAAGGTTGTTTCACTTTCTTATCATTAGTGTGTTCACTGGAGTAGCACTTTGAATTTCCTTCAAGAACATTTCCTTTGCATTCACAGCTTGGTTGTTTGGAGTAAGAGGCCTAGCTCTCAGCCTATCTCAGCTTTTGACACCCCTTTCTCACTAAGCTTAATCATTTCTTGCTTTTGATTTAAAGTGAGAGATGTGTGACTCTTCCTTTCACTTGAATATGTACAGGCGATCAAAGGGTTATTAATTGGCCTAATTTCAATATTGTTGTCTTAGGGAATAGGGAGGCCTGAAGAGATGGGGAATAGCTGGCTGGTGGAACAGTCAGAACACACACAACATTTATCGGTGAAGTTCACTGCCATACAGGCACAGTTCACGGCATGCCAAAACAATTATAATAGTAACATCAAAGATCATCAAAACATGTATAATAATAATGAAAAAGTCTGAAATATTGCAAGAACTATTAAAATGTGACACAGAGACGCAAAGTGAGCACATGCTGTTGAGAAAATGCAGCCAGTAGACTTGCCGGACGCAGGGTTGCCACAAGCCTTCAATTAATAAAAAATGCAATATCTACAAGGTACAATAAAATAATGTGCAATAAAACAAGGCTAACTGTATTTACATGTTTGGTCTCAGTTGTATTATAGGGAATTATGGAAGGGCCTGCCCCACGGTGCAGACAGACTGGAAAACAGGAGAGCAGAGGCCTGTTTGCTGAGGTCAAGAGCAGGGTGTGAGCTTGGTCTCTGCAAGATGGCAGGTGTGATCAGAGCAGCCCAGCCCTGAGGGTCAGTGACAGCAGAGGGGGAGACAGAGGGACCTGGATGGTGGGAGTGGACGTGAGACTGGTCACTGAGAGCTCTCAGAGTATTGGAAGAACAGTTGAGGTAGGGAGGTAGTAATTTCTGGCATTTGGGCCAAAAGAAGGAGGCAGTTCACAGTTTCAAAATTTAGGCAATTATAAAATAAATGAATGAATAGATAAAAAGATGTCTCTATTTTGGAGCCACACTCATGAGGCCTGAAACATATGGGTCAGACTTTCTGTCCCTAACTTCCCTACTCCCAGATTGCACAAGGTGAATACACCCATGGAAAAAAAGATTCCAGTAACCCAAATACTAAATCATGCTGTCAGAGTAATTCACTTATTCTCAGTTCTCTCTCCTTAACCACTGGGAGTTCTCAATGGCCCCAGGACTCTTGACTAGGCTCTGCCTTAAGAAATGCTTGGGTCTCCCCAGAAGGTCGGCCCAGCCCAGCCCGCAGCATCCCACACAGACCTGCTTCCTGCCTGCTGGAGGGAGCGTTGTTGTTTGATGTATCCTTGAGCCAGAATCAACCACCTGAAAGAATTAAAGAGACTTAAGTATTCATCACATGCAAAAGATTATAGTCCCTTCTTCATACTCCCAGTTTAATCACCATTCATTGCACATTTTCAGATTACATGGACAAACTTCCATCTTCTATTTTATACATATATATATATATGTATATACAAAAAAATCCAGAAATGCTGTGGAAATTGTATTTACTGAACATTAAGTACAACCCATTTATTTCTATTTAAATGGCACTAAAACCTCAGTAGCATTTCACGGGTTAACAACATAGACTTAAGTCAGACCTGGGCTTATATTAACATTATGCTCTACTACAGACATCCTCATCTTCAAACTAGGTACTTCTTATCCGCAAGCTTCAGCTGCCCTCTACTGCAAGATGGCAGATGAGAACAGAGGCCTCAGAGTGTGGCTATAAAGACTGGATTATTTAATGCCTGCAAAGCCTTTAGAAAAATGCCTAGCACATGGTAAGTGCTCATCAATATTACTATTAATATTTTTGAATTTCTAAAATATCGTCAAATCCAGATGCTAATGACTGGGGCATCCCAAAAGGCGGATTCAGAAAGGAGATGCACAGCCGCATTCTGAACAGTGCAGGAACTGGGTTTTGACTTAACCATTTGCCACTTCCATCCATCGCTTTTTTGGTAGCATGCTGGAAAATCAACCACAGCACACTCCAACTCCCACACCGCAGCAGCTCTCTAAATCAGTTGTTCTCAAATGAGTCAGCACACACCCAAGCACCTTGGTCACTAGTCGGATGTACACAGGCTGCAGGTTCCCAAAGAGACCTCAGTTGCTGCTCTCAGGAAACATTTTCTGAAGGCGGGGGGTGGGGAGAGGTGGGACACACGTATGCATCTTCTCAGGTCTAGGTTCAGATTTCCTCCCAAGCAGAAAATGAGCTGGAGGGTTCAAGGTCCCCATGTCTCATTTGCAATAAGCCGAAATGGCAAGGGTGTTGCACTGAGCAGTTTGCCCCAGCTGCCTGGAGGAAGCATCTTCTGCCCACGTTGCACTTTGCTGTAACCAGCGCCTGAAGTCCCACAGTTTCATGACCGCCAACTTCACACAATTAGCTCAGCTATTTATAAAATTGTTTCTATCAACCAGATTTCTCTCCGTAAGAACACTTTTTAAAAATATTGTGGATGAAGATATCTGATGCCAGTGCTGGGAAGGACACGGCAAAAGCCTCAAGCGAAAAATCAGAAGGTCTGAATTTCACTCCATAGACTCATTACGCCCAGGGCTATAGGCATCTTGAGCCTCGGTCTTCTCACAAGAAAAAAGAAAATAGCTCTTCTACCTCACAGGGATCACAATTTTATGGTCCTTTGCACTGCTAAAAAAAAGAAAGAAGAGAAGAGAAGAGAAGAGAAGAGAAGAGAAGAGAAGAGAAGAGAAGAGAAGAGAAGAGAAAGAAAGAAGAAAAGAGAAGAAAAGAAAAAAGAGAAAAGAGGTAATAAAGAAAAAGTGTAAAATGTAAAATCTCAATTAATGGAATACTCACTCAGGCAAGAAGGTGTCCTGGTTTTCAAATTTAAGTCTGTTTCTAGACTTTTGTCAAAAACTTTCCTAAAGTCACCCATTGAATAAGTACATTATAATGACAGTTTTTCTGTTTTGAGAATTTGGAAATCAATCAGTGTCCTTAAATAGTACATATCTTTTGATTTGGGGGTCATTTACTATTTCAAAATGCAATTCTTGAAAAACCTCTGGTCAGTTAATTTCCAGTTATGGTTTACATGTTGTTGTTGTTGTTCTCCAGGAATAAAACTGAGCTCGATTCTTGTTTTCCATGTGCAAAGGTTATAGTTATAGGAACATCACCACCTCTATTTCCTAAGGGGGAGGACCAGGCAGCTCAAAAAGTAGGGTCCTAGGACTATAAAGTGATTAGTGACCAAATCAGGTTTCAGAATAAATTTGGAAAATTTGATTTAAACTGATAAGGTGCTGTTTGAAAGGGATAAATGTTAAAGACCGCATTAAATTTTTTTTAAAAAATAATCCATTATGCACATTCAGATAGAAAGACCTCAGCTTGCCTAGGCTTAAAAAAAAGTCAGATCTTAGTTTCCCGCAAGCTGAAAATGAACCACCAACATATGTACTACGCTTGCTAAAAGCAGCACTTTCCTAGCAACAGATTACCACACCTTAAAGAACACAGACAATTGAGATCTGTCTCTTCTTTCTCATTTCTCTACTCAGCCCACTGCTGTCTAAGTTCTGCCCCTCCACCCACCTCACTGACACCTCTAAAACTGTGACTGCCCAAAGGTCACCAGTGACCACAGATTGGCAAATCAATGGACTCCGTTTCTAGTGTTTGTCCTCGCTGTCTTTCGGCATCTGACATCATCAACTCCGCCCTCTTCCTTTGGCTTCTGCGATGCCACTCTCTTGGTTCTCCTGACACCTTGTCTAGCTCTTTACAGTGCCTCTTGTCTTCCTGTCCCTCCGTGTTACTGTCACTGAAGATTCGGTCCTTGTCCTTCTTTGCTCAGTCTATGAACACTACCTAGTGATCTCAACTACTCCCGTGACTTCGATGGCCAAGCCCCTTCAGTTTAGTCTAGACTCATCTCCTGAGCCCCAAAGCTGTGATATCCAACTGTACTTGGATCTTCTCACGTCTGCTCTTGCCTTCCTTTTCCTCCTGCCCCTATGCAGGACTTTTATCTTACTGAATAGCACCACTATCTGTCCAGTGATCCAGTGGCCCAAACCAGAAACCTCAGGACTTCTTCAAATTCTTCCTATCCTTTGGCTGCTATATATATGAGTGACAATAATTCTGCCTCCTTAGCTTATTTTTGATTCATCTCTTCCTCCCAATACCTCACTTCACACTATAATTTATCTGAGGGCAGGAAGCATCTCAGGTTCTTGTTCCTGAGGGTCTAGAAAGATCATGGGCTAGTACCTCAAAACACATCACTCAAATGTCTCTTTCCCTAAGAAAGTTCAACTTTCTATATGCTATTCTAGAAAAAAACTTTGAGAACAGTTTTTTTAAAAAATGTAGGACTAATGTCAATAGAGAAAGAAAATAATTAAAATTCTTTGATTTTAGGCATCTTGTAGGAGCCAACTAATATTAAGAACTTTTTCTCAATAACAAAAGAAGAATGCCTATTGTTTATCCGTTCTTCCTTTCCACAGATATTCATTGACTCTGTATTTCGTGATAGATGTTCTTTTAAGTGCAGGCTGGCCGAGCTGAGGTGAGGTGGGCAACAGGTGGTAAGCAACTAAATAAAGGAAAAAATATCACATAGTAGTAAATGTTATGCAGATTATAACAGAGAGTGACTTAAAAGCTACTTTAAGTTGGGCAGTCAGATAGGTCTCGCTAAAAGGATCCATGTAAGCTGAGACCTGAGTGGTAAAAAGGAGGCAGCCATGGGAAGATCAGGAGGAAGAGCATTCCATGCCAGGAGTGCTGCTTGTGGAAAGGCCCAAAGGCAGAAATAAGCGGAGCCTGCTGGAGACCGAGTAGCCATGCATGGTCAGAGCACAGAGTGCGAGGGGTGCCACTGTGTCACATACGTCCCATAGGGTATCTATAGACTTCAAAATAATCCCACAAGAGGGATTTTGTACAATCTAAGGAAATCAGATTTAAGAGAGATTTGACTTTGTACAGTGAGAAAGGAAAACCAGATTTTCCTTTGTGGCATCTCTGATTTCAAAACATGTTGTTTTCCCATGGGAGATGATTCAAGCCAGCCCAGGATTTGTGACATGCTGGAAATTTCCCATGTGATTCTTGCGACACACTCTGCCTTAATTCATTGCAAGTCTTCACCGTAACCATAATTGGTTTCCCCGCATCTTTTTATAAAAAAGGGAGACTTTTATAAGACCTGTCATATTCAACAAAGACACTCATTGAACTAGATGAAACTTGGGAAGCTTAATGATCATAAAATAAATCCAATGTTTGTATATTTTTGAAAAACATTTGTGCTTTCTGAGTACAAAAATAATATATGTGAATACTTAAATTAAAATAATAGATATATAAGGGACAAAAACCCCAACGTATCTACTTTTGAAATTGGCTTCTTCTTAAGGTTTATAGTTTAGTTTTATTTTGTTATGTTTATTTAACTTTATGCGATTTTAAACATGACCAAGGGTATAAAGGATAATACAATGCCTATGTTATCACCCAGATCAGGAAATAAATCATCGATACACTGAAGCTCTTTTTTTTTAATTCCCATCTTCGCTCGTACCCTTTCTTCCCAGCAGAGATAATCAGTATTTTCAGTCTGGTGTTTGTTACTCCACGAACTTTTTTACGCTTTTACTACATTCATATATATTATGAGCAACATACAGAAGTATTTTCATGTTTTTTAACTTTATGTATTTTCATACTGTGTGAATTGTTTCACAACTTCCATTTCTCAAATGGAAATAGAATTGAGGCAGAATAATTGAAAAATTGGTGAAGGTAAAATTTATATCAGCTTTATTAAGTTGAAAACAATCCAGAGCTTCTTCACTGGCAAATACATAAACAACGTGGTGCACACACTCAGTGGAAATGCCATTTAGCAATAAAAAGCAATGAGCTATTGATTTGCACAATGACATGGATGCATCTTAAATGCATTTTGCCACATGAAAGAAGTGAGGATAAAAAAGCTACAAATTTATGATTCCATTTTTATGACACCCTGGAACTTTAGGGGTAGGAGACAGATAAGTTGTTGGGAGGCATCGAAGTATGAAGAGAGGCGTTAACTACTAAGCGACAGCACGGGGAATTTGAGGGCTGAGGAAATAGAATGGAAACAAGGTAGAGAATACACAACTCTGTGCATTTGGCAAAACCCATAGAACTGTGCAGAGAGGGTGAATTTTGCCCTCCATAAATTAATAAAAAGAACTAACCAGGATGTGGGTAAAGATGTAATGCAAACTGTGTGTATTACACATAAATAATACAACCACACTGAAGGATGGGGTGGGCAGCTCTAAGTAACTTAACTTTGGAAAACTGTTTTGAATAGACACTGGAAGACTCAAAAGAAAATGAGTTTGTACATTATACTCTAGTTGGTAAATGTGTTCTCACAGGGGTATGGGTTTGCAACTCTAAAACTACTTTAATTGTATACTATGTTTGAACAAAAATATAAATATATCATAGATAATGAAAGGAAGATTTCTTACTGCTGGGGAAAGAAGTTAGAAATGAGGAAACTGTCAAGGCTAGAGTATGATTCATGGTTTTATTTTTAATGTATATTCAGATAGACTGATACAGACACAATTCTATATGTATGTGTGTGCATGAGTTAGCATACCTACATACATTTCCTAGTTCTGTTCATTGAGAGTAACTAGAAACAGTGATACCCAAGGAGCAATTAGCACACCTAGCACCCAGATCTTGATTTCTAAATGCCATTCTCCATGAGAAGGCATGGACCCCTGATGGATTCCAGTGCTGGGGTAGAGAAAATATAAATGATACTGGAGCATCTTGTGGTGCCAAAAAGTAAGAAAGTGCTAAGATACTTTTTTAAAGGAGCATGTTGAAAGGACACAGCAGGAGATAACTTGAAAGAGCTCTCAACTGCCAAAGTTAGAACAACATTAGCAACAAAATAAATAATACTGTTGGATTAAAACCCCAAATAATAAAATAAGTATCCATGAATCATTACTGATATGACTGTCTAGCTAAATTTATAAATAAAAGAGGGAAAAGGGACAATGCTTCTGTAGAGAATAATTTCAATGAGAAGGAATGAGGGAAATAAAGAAACATCATCAGAATACCACAGTAGTAATTGTCATAGGCAGCATATACCAATGGAAGCTAAAATGAGCAAAGCATGAAAGAACTGCACAATCAATAATTTTAGCATGAAGGGAAGTCAATACTGACAACTTTGAAAGTAAAACAGTATAGCTATTATAGTATTATTTGGGGGGAACTTAAAATATCATGAATAAGATTACTAACTTTCCTTGAGCACATACTGTACTCTAGTCACAATACTAAGCACTTCACATGTGTTAACTCATTTAATCTTCCCAGAAACCTTGTAGGGTATGTCCCATTTTTATCCCATTTGACAAATGAAAAACTTCAAAACAAAGAGGTTGTATAAGTTTTCCAATCTCATATGATTAGTAAGTGATACATCTGGAATTTAAAACCAGAACTTAGCTGATAGATATTATACATATATTAGAGAAAGATAATATAGATTAGATAGATAGATAGATAGATAGACAGATAGATAGACAGACAGATGTAATATGTCTATACTTATTGCTTGTTTTGAATTGAAGTCCGAAGAAAATAAAATCAATGTCACAAAGAAAACAACAAGGTGTTGAACTACTGAGAAGGAGAAAGAGGAAATATTGAGACACCACATCTGGCTAGTATTTTTTCTTTATTTTATTTGGATAGAGAAATTTTGAGAACTATGAGATAGATGAAAAAAAACAATTAAAAATTGAAAACTAACCTCTGCCTGTGTTCGCTACAAAAGTGAAAGGAGCAGGATGCTTTTTACCTGACATGGGGGAGCAAATTGCTTTGTTCTCAGAGGTGGTTATCCTTTTGAGAGGTTGTGAGTATCCCGAGTGGCAAAGCTGCTGAGAGGCAAGCTGGCATTTGGAGGCTACTCAAGGCCTGGGCTCGTGGAGAGATCTTCACTCTCCCCAAGCTCTCTGGGAAGTTTGGCCACAGCTATTAGCGACCATAACAACTTCCAAACTACCAATTTGCATCAACTTACCATTTTGGTCTTTCTGTGCCTATCTTATTGCACTTAACATAATGTCCTCAGGTTCATCCATGTTGTCGAAAATGAGAGAATTTCCTTCTTTTTTAAAGGCTGAATAGTATTCTACTGTGTATATATCTCACATTTTTTTATCCATTCATCTATTGCATATCTTGGCTATTGTGAATAGTGCTGCAGTGAACATAGAAGTGCAGATATCTCTTCACTATGCTGATTTTATATTCTTTGAATATACACCCAGTGGTAAGATTGCTGGATTATATGGTAGTTCTGATTTTAATTTTTTGAGGAACCTATACACTGTTTCCCATAATGGTTGTACTATTATGTACTCTTATGTACCAATGGTCATGTAATTTCTACAAACAGCATACAAAGATTCCCTTTTCTTTACATTGTCACTAATCCTTATTATCTTTCATCTTTTTGATAATAGCCCTTATAACAGGTGTGAGACAATATCTCATTGTGGTTTTTAATTTGTATTTACATGACAGCTAGTGATTTTGAACATTTTTCATGTACCTGTTGGACATTTGTATATCTTCTTTTGAGAAATGTCTATTCAGGTTCTTTGCCCATTTTTTAATCAGGTTCTTTTCATACAATTGACTTATTTTAATTCCTTATATATTTTGGATGCTAACCCCTTATCAGACATATGGTTTGCAAATATATTTTCCTACTGCATACGTGTCTTTTCACTCTGTTGCTGGTTTACTTTGCATTGTAGAAGCTTTTTAGTTTGATGTAATCCCATTTGTCAACTTTTGCTTTTGTTGCCTATGCTTTTGATATCATATCCAAAAACTTTTTGCCCAGACCAATGCCATGAAACTTATCTCCTATGTTTTTCTTCTGGTAGTTTTATAGTTTCAGGTTTTATGTTTAAGTCTTTAACTAATTTTGAGTTTGTATACGTGTGAGAAGGATTTAATTTCATTCTTCTGCATGTGGATATCCAATTTTCCCAGCATCATTTATTGAAAACACTTTCTTTTCCCCACCTGTGTCTTGGCATCTTTGTTGAAAATCAATTCACTATAAATAGGGGGATTTATTTCTGGGCTACGTATTCTGTTCCATCGGTCTGTGTGTCTGTTTTTATTGCAGTTCCATGATGTTTCGGTTACTACAGTTTTGTAGTAGATTTTCAAGTCAGGTAGTATGATGCCTATAGCTTTGTTCTTTTTTCTCAAGATTTCTTTGGATATTTGGGATCTTTTGTGATTCCATACAAATTTTAGAATTATTTTTTCTATTTCTATGAAAAATGCCATTGGGATTTTGATAGAGATTGCATTGAATTTATAGATCAATTTGGGTAGTACAGACATTTTAACAGTATTATTTCTTCCAATTCATGAACATGGAATATCTTTCAGTATTTATGTCTTTTTCAATTTTTTTAATCTATGTTTTATAGTTTTCAGCATACAGGTCTTTTACCTCCTTGGTTAAATGTATTCGTAAGTATTTTTTGTAGCTATTCTAAATGGGATTGTATTTTATTTCTCCTTCAGATAATTCATTATTGTATATAAAAACTCTACTAATTTTTGTATGTTGATTTTGTATCCTGCAAATTTACTGAATTAGTTCTAACAGTTTTTGGTGGAGTCTTTAGAGTTTTCTATACGTAAGATCATGTCATCTGCAAAGAGAGACAATTTAACTTCCTTTCCAATTTAGGTGCTTTTTATTTCTTTCTCTTGCCCAATTGCTTTGGTTAGAACTTCTAGCACTGTGTTGAATAGGAGTAGTGGAAGTGGGCATCCTTGTCATGTTTCTGATCTTAAGGAAAAAGCTTTCAACTTACATTGAGTATGATGTTAGCTATGGGCTTGTGGTATATGGCTTTTATTGTGTTGAGGTACATATATACCTAATTTATTTAGAGTGCTTATCACGAAAGGATGCTGAATTTTGCCAAATGCTTTTTCTAAATCTATTGAGATGATCATATGGTTTTTGTCCTTCAATCTGTTAATGCAGTGTATCATTTTTTGATTTGCCTATGTTGAAATATTCTTGCATCCCAAGGAATCCCATTTGATGATGGAGAATGATCTTTTTAATGTGCTGTTAAATTTGTTTGGCTAGTATTTTTTTGAGGATTTTTGCATCTATGTTTTTAGAGATGTTGGCCTGTAAATTTCTTTTCTTGTATTGTCCTTGTCTAGCTTTGGAATCAGCATAATGCTGGCCTCATAAAATGAGTTTGAAAGTATTCCCTTCTCTTCAATTTTCTGGAAGAGTTTGAGAAGGATCGGTATTAGTTCTTTTTTAAATGCTTTGTAGAATTCAGCAGTGAAGCCATCAGATCCTGGACTTTTCTTTAATTATTGATTTAACCTCCTTATTCATTATTGGTCTGTTTAGAGTATTTCCTCATGATTTAATCTTGGTAAGTTGAATGTGTCTAGAAATTTATCTGTTTCTTCTAGGTTATTTCATTTGTTGGTGTATAATTGTTTATAGTAGTTGCATATAATCCTTTGTATTTCTATGGTATCAGTTGTAATGTCTCCCTTTTATTTCTGATTTTACCCACTTGGGTTTTCTCTCTTTTCTTCATCTAGCTAAAAGATTGTCATTTTTTAATCCTTTTTTAAAAAACTAACTCTTAGTTTCATTTATCTTTTCTATTGTTTTATAGTTTTTATTTCATTTATTTCTGCTCTGATCTTTATTATTTCCTTTCTTCTACAATAACTTTGGACTTAGTTTATTCTTCTATTTTTAATTCCTTGAGGTATAACATTAGCTGTTTATTTGGGATCTTTCCTCTTTTTTAATGTAGATGTTTACTGCTGTAAACTTTTCTCTTATAACTGTTTTTGCTACACCCCACAAGTTTTGGTATGTTGTGTTTCCATTTTCATTTTTGTAAGATTATCTTTAATTTCTTTTTTTATTTTTTGACTGCTTGGTTATTTAGAAGCATGTTGTTTAATTTCCACACATTTGTAAATTTTCTGAAATTTCTCCTATGATTGATTTCTAGTTTCATACCATCGTTATTAGAAAAGATACCTGATATGATTTCAATCTTCTTAAATTTGTTAAGGTTTGTTTTGTGGTCTAACATGATCTATCCTGGAGAATGTTCCATGTGCACTTGAGAATAATGCGTATTCTGTGTGTATTCTGTATATGTCTGTTAGGTCCATTTGGTCTAAAGTATATTCGTGTCCAATGTTTCCTTATTGATTGTCTGTCAGGATGGTCGTTTCATTGTTAAAAATGAGTTATTGAAATCTGTATTTATTGTATTGTAGTCTATCTCTCTCTTCAGATCTATTAACATTTCCTTTATATATCTAGGAGCTCTGATGTTAGGTGCATATATATTTACAATTGTTACATCTTTTGGTGAATGGATCTCTTTATCATCATACAATGACCTTCTTTGTCTCACTTTATAGTTTTTGATTTAAAGTCTATTTGATTTGACATAAATATAGGCTCCTCTACTCTCTTTTGGTTTCCATTTACATGGAATATTTTTGTTCATCTGTTCACTTTCAATCTCTGTGTGTCCTTAAAGGTGAAGTGAGTCTCTTATAGGCAGCATATAACTGGGTGTTGTGTTTTACCCATTCAGCCACTCTATGTCTTTTGATTGAAGAATTTAATTCATTTACATTCCAAGTAATTATTGATAGATAAGGACTTACTTCTGTCATTTTGTTAGTTGTTTTCTGGTTGCTTTGTGGATCCTTTGTTTCTTTTTTTCTCACTTGCTGCCTTCCTTTGTGATTAGATCATTTTCTCTAAAGATATGCCCTTGATTCCTTACTTTTTATCTTTTGTTTATCTACTGTAGGTTTTTGCTTTGTGGTTACCATGAGGCTTACCTAAAACATCTTATAGTTATAACAGGCTACTTAAAGCTGGTCACAATTTAACTTTTACCACATAAAAAAGCTTAACATTTTTATTCCATCCCCCTTCACATTTTTTCATTTTTTATGTCACAATTTATATCCTTTTTTATTGTGTATCCCTTAACAAATTATTGTAGCTATTATTATATTTAATAGTTTTGTCTTATTTTCACAGTATAGATGTAAGTGACTTACACACCACCATTATAGTATTAGAGTACTCTGAATTGCACTTTGTACTTATTTTACCAGTACGCTTCATACTTTCATAAGTTTTTATGTTAATAATTAGTGTTCTTTTCTTTCAGCTTGAAGAACTCCCTTTAGCATTTCTTATAAGACAAGATTGGCGGTGATGAACTACTTCACCTATTATTTGTCTGGGAAAGTCTTTATTCTCCTTTATTTCTGAAGGACTGTTTTGCCAGGCAATCTATTCTTGGTTGGCACTTTTTTCCCTTTAGCATGTTGACCCTATCATCCCAATCTCTCCTGGCCTGTAAGGTTTCTGCTGAGAAATCTGCTTCTAGCCTTATTCAAACTCCTTTATATGTTATTTACTTCTTTTCTTTTGCTGCTTTCAGGGTCATCTTTTTGTCTTTGATTTTTGACAGTTTGATTATAATACATCTTCGTGTAGTCTTATTTGGATTGAATCTGTTTGGAGACCTTTAACTTTCCTATACTTATATATTTATATCTTTCCCCAGATTTAGAAAGTTTTCTGCTATTATTTCTTTAAATAAACTTTCTGCTTATTTGTCTCTCTATTCTCCTTCTTGAACTCCTACAATTTAAATATTTGCTGTTTTGATGCTTTTCCATAAATCTTGGAAGTCTTTTTCATTCCTTTTTATTCTTTTTTTCTTTTTATCCTTTGATGATATATTTTGAAATAACCTGACTTTGAGTTCACAGACTCGTCTTCCACTTGATCAATGCTATTGTTGGCACTCTCTATCACATTTTTCATTTCATTCATATTTTTCAGCTCCAGAATTTCTTTTTTAAAATATTTTTGAACCCATTACTATCTCCACTTTATCTATCTGTTAAATTTATGATTTTAGTCATTTATTATTTTCCTTATTTCATTGAATTATTTTTCTATATTTCCTTAAAGTGTGCTGAGCTCTCTTTAAACAATTATTTTGAATTCTTAGTCAGGCAATTCATATATCTCCATTTCTTTGTGGTCACCCATTGGAAGATTATTGTGTTATTTCAATGGTACTATATTTCCTTGATTTTTTGTGTTTCTTGTTGCCTTAAGGTAATTTCTGCTCATTTGTTTGAGCAATCACCTCTTGTATACTTTATAGGCTAGTTTTGCTGTGGATAGACCTTTCCCTTTGGTAGGGGGTAGAGTCTGAGGGTGCTTGCTGCGTGGGGTACAGTAGTTCTGGCACAAGTGAAGATGCAGCTGTAAAGTCTCTATAAGCTCTGTCAGCTGAGGTCAGTGTTGCAAAAATTGCAGAGATCTTCAGCAGCCAGTGCTATGAATGTCTGCAGTGGTAACTAGGGTTGTTGGGGTCCTCAGTGGCCAATGGCTGCTATGATCCACCCAATCTCTTTTTCTCCCACTGAGGAAGTTGCTGCTGGCAGGATCCCTCTTGGCTCTGGATCCAACTTATGTACCCTTTCACAATGGTGATACCACCAATAACTGATGAATGGCACCCACAGGTCAGCTATGGAGCTGAGGCCTAAAGCATGGGCACATGTGGGAGAACAATGGCTTTGGGATCCAGCATGGGAATGGTACTGGTGCTTGGGGCATAGGCATCTCACTACTGCATTGGTAACAGTGTGCAAAGTACAGATGTTTGCAAAGTAGCTGGGGAGCTGCGAATGGGAGCACAGGTGTGTGCAGTGTTACAGAAGCTCTAGTGAAGGGCCTAGCTCTCTATAGCAGCTGAACCAGTACCCAGAGCATGGCCATGGGCAGAAAGAGCTTGGCTCCGGGGCCCAGAGTGAAAATTAGTTCACATGGTGATGTCTCCAATGTCTGATATGTGGGTAGGCCCAGAGCAGGCACAAAGCCCAGGTCTGGAATGTGGACATTCACAGGGCAGCCACATTTTGGGGGTCAGGGCCCACACAGAGTCAGGAGAGGTGGTCACTCCTTTCCCAAAGCAACTCCACAGCAGCTGCTTCTTGGTGGGGAGGGGCATACAGCCATGTCTCCCTCTCTGTGTTTCCTTAGTGGGAGTGGCTGTTGGTTACCTCAGTGGCAAAAGATGCTGCTGTCCTTTATGGAGCAGGCTACTGGGACTATGGTTGTTTCTGTGGCATGGTTGAAACAGATAGTTTCTGCCTTTCTTCTTTGTTCCTGGCTGTCTCCTGGAGTCTCGTGTAGTGAGACTCACCAGTGATCCTTTCTGTGTGAATATTCTTTTTATTTTTTGGTCCACTATGCTACTGCAGATTCTTTAATGGACACTTAAGCTCTCTACTTTGGTTTGTGGATAGTTGTATTTGGTTTTTGTGCATGGGATTTGGGTGGGAGATGAAAGCTAGTATCTCCTACTCTGCCATCTTGGTGATGTCACCCTAGTTCCTTTTTTTTTTTTTACAGACGTAAATCAGGTTGTAGAGGGATGGTGGCAGTCATTGAATTTGAGAGTTTCCTAGTGGTTACATCTTTGCAGTAAGATTGCCCTTTTAAGAATTTTTTCCCCTAAGTTAATCCTTTTATTTAAGTATTTCATCCTAAAATGAATCCTGCTAGAATGTTCACCGTGCTCCCATTTGAATACGCAAGCAGACATTTATTTGTTAAGTATTTTCCTATGTGTTTTACAGTACAAGAAATGCATGAGAAATTACTGTTGTCCCCAAAACTGATAATCCATTTGATAGATAAGATATACACATAAAATAATTAGAGAATAGCTTAAGATAGCATGAAATAAAGTACATTACAAACCATGCATCCAATTTAAAATGCTACCAATAGAGACTTCACAGCTTTGAACATGTGTAGATTGAGCTTAGTCACTAATGCCCTGAAATTTATGGGATGCTCCAAAAATCCCCTCATCCTGCCACAGGGTTCACCCCCGACCAAGAACTTAATTATTTTATAATCAAATCATTGACATTTCAGTAATATTCTTTGAAAATATCAACATCCATAGAATAAATTGATCAAAGCTCTGCATCCAATCTGGCTCCTTAGGTAAAATTAGCTTATCAGACTTCTTCCAACTGAGTTAGCAGGAGGGAAGAGTTACAAAACAAGTAAAAGATATGATGAGAGAAACAAGGAGAACACACTCTGAGTTGTGGGCTTTGGACAGAGGAGAGCGGGCCTGAGTGAACCATGACATTAAGGGGTCCTGGGTTGACAGAGAGCTTTGATCCAGAATGGGTGGAGGTGTGGAAAAGGAGGCTCACAAAGAGGAAGGGAGTGAGCACAGGGCACAGATTTCCTACTTTACAAATTTACCCAAGGCCCTTTCTTTTTCACTTGGCTTTAACTTTCCTCTGAGGCTCTCTGTGGCCAGGTCTAAGAAGCCCAGCTTGAGACCCTGTGATCTTTTCTTCTCTTTGAATTGTATTGATTGATTTCCTGCTACTGTGGCTGCTGGAACATCTATCTGGTCAGGCTGCTTCCTCTCATCACTCAGAGGCACTGCCAGGAAGCTGTAGGCCCCAGGACTAGGGGGAAGGTGGGGAGGATTGTGGAGGCCACAGTCCAGCAGAATAAAAGGGCTGCCCTGCCCCTACCCCTGAAGACCTTCCCTGCCACAGCACCTGTCTGGGCTAAGGGCTTCCCTGCCAAGCAAGGGAGACTCATTTCCCTTTCTTCACATGTATTTCCAGAATTTGCTACTGAGACATAATCCCTCAGCAGGTGTCAGAATCCTCTAGTTTCTGACTAGCTTCACTTTCTCTCAGACAAGCTGTCCTTGTGGAGAGCGTGGTTTCTAGAACCAGGCTGCCTGTGTTTGAGTCCTGGCTCTACCACTTACTAGCTGAGTGATCTTGGGCTGCAGTTTCCTCATCTGTAAAAGGGGAATAGTAATAAATAATATCCCTCTCATAGAGCTGCATAGGAAGAGTTCAGCACCATTTCTGAACTTAGTATAGTAAGTACAAACACACAGTAAATCCAAAATAGATGTTTGCTACTATTATCACCACTGTGACTGCTACAGTTAATTACCCAATCAACAAGTGTTAATGAAATAGCTTCTTTGTGCCTACCATTGGGGCTGGGAATGAAACACTCCACTAAAATGAAAAATGATAATGATAAAATAATATTTTTCACTTCCGAGTACTAATTTTGTGCCAGGCACTGTGCTGAACATTTCTAGTGATTTGGGGAGGTGAGAGGGTGAGAGATAACACTCAGCATCTGCATTTCTGCAAAGAGACTCTTTGCAGAAAGTTCAACTTGTCCCCTTAAATTGCAAAGTCTTTCTCAGAGCTCAGAATCAATCTACCTCCTCCAGCCACACTCTCCTGGGTCCTGCCTCCTGCCCAGAGTAGCGCCTTTAGCCCTCCTTTACTTACTTGTGAATCTTGTACAGCCTGCTTTCCTGTCTCCCCTACCACTACCATCTAATTGTAGAAATGGCCTCTCATTTCACTTCTGAGAAGCCATTTCCTGTCATCTCTTTAAAGTCTACCTCTTTCCCACTGACTGTCTCTAATGAGGAGCAGAAAGCAATTGTCTAGCCGTCCTTGTCAGCATAATCAGAAAACTGCGTCTCCTCTGGGCACACCTGGAGTTCCCATGTTGCTGAAAGCAAGTCTCTTCATGTTTTGCCATTTTTAGTGTAACTGTTTTGGTGAGCAGTGTGCGAATCAGTTTTTAACCCCAACTTTCTGGTCTAGTCTTTGAGATAGGAAAAAGATGAAAATAAATATGTTTCCACATTTTAGGGTAGAGAACCCAGTCTGTGGTTTCCCAAGCACTTCTTGCTGTGCCATTCAGAGCTTCAAGCCATTCAGCCCCATAGGCTACAATTTTCCTTATTTGCTAACCTGGTGTTCAAAATTTAAAAAAAAAAAACAAAACTGGTTTCCTTAGTAGCATTTGATTTTGATTTTACTGAAACTTGTGTGGTTAAAAACATTCTTATACTAATAGGTATGTGACCTTTAAGATATCTGTCAGGAAAAAAAAAAATCAAGAGTAGAACCTTGTTTCCCAACTCAGTTTCTTCTCACTTCAGAAATGGGGTCCCTTGAAATGATCTTTTCCCTAACTGTTCCCTGAAATCTTATTTAAGCCCCTCTTTTCTCTTCTTCCCACTTCAAGAGGGGTTCTGAGTCACTTTCCCATTACTGGAAATGGTGGATACTGGCCAAAAACTATTTTTCTAGGTTTCAGACCTTGCCTGACTTTCGTTGTGTGACTCAACCTAAGCTCAAGGGCCATGAACATGGAGCAGCAGCAGCCACAAAACTTACCTGTAAAAGCTGAAAAATGACACTTAAACAAAAGCCAAACCAGAATTATATGAGACACTTCATTTCTCTCTGATATGCACATCAGTTAAGAATCTAATACCTTGATGTGCTTAGAAAGATGCAGTCTCAGATGTGGCGACCACTCTTTGAAAGTCACATGGAATTTTGGGGGGTAGTGGTTGTTCAGTGATTCATGGTATGTTCTTTGTTGCTGCCTCTTCTAAGTATGTGTTTTCTACTTTTGTGATTCACCTCTGGTAGCCCTAAGTCAGGAATTAAAATAGAACAGACGCCTGTAATCCTAGCACTCCGGGAGGCCAAGGCGGGAGGATCGCTCAAGGTCAGGAGTTCGGGACCACCCTGAGCAAGAGAGCGACCCCATCTCTACTAAAAATAGAAAGAAATTATATGGACAGCTAAAAATATATATAGAAAAAAATTAGCCTGGCATGGTGGCGCATGCCTGTCGTCCCAGCTACTCGGGAGGCTGAGGCAGAAGGATCGCTTGAGCCCAGGAGTTTGAGGTTGCTGTGAGCTAGGCTGATGCCATGGCACTCACTCTAGCCCAGGCAACAAAGCGAGACTCTGTCTCAAAAACAAACAAAAAAAAGAATAGAGCAGAAAAAGGACTCAGGGAAACAATAATTGCTTTTAACTATATTATGACACACTGCCTTTACTAATGTTATTCCATGCATTGGCCTGTGTCAGATTGTCCTGGTGTCATATAGACACAGTCACACTTGCAGACTGATACAGCTTTGGGATCTGGCCCCTTCAGGTACATCCACTTCAACCTTAGTGTGTTAACTTAAGGAAACTGACAATGGGGATTTCCCAAGTCCTGAGCCAGAGTTTCCAGCATGTCATTTTCCAATTACTCAGCATTTTCTACTCTGGTCGTAGTTCCTAAACTTACTGATAAAAACAAAAATAGCTAAGACTCAGTTACCCAGAATTCCTGGTGCGCCCCCAACTAACCCAAGATTAGTTGCTCATACTTATCTTGATTCCTGTTCCCCAAAGTTTTCAGTGCCTTGTACATGGGACCCTCAGTGAATGGAAAAAAAAATTAAATGGAAAACACTTAAATCCAAATATTTTCCAAGCTCCTTGGAAGATTAGTAATATACCACTGATTAGAAACAAGAAAGGAGCAAAGCTGCAAAGTTATGGTTTCATGCATGCACAGATGTGGAAGGCTGCTTAAAATTCAATTAATCCAATGGTCCTAGGGTTAAATGAGTGTTACCCACCTTCACCCACCCCTAAGAAATTTAGAAATGTACACAGGCAACTTTGATTGTCACGCTGATTCCAGAGGTTCTACTGGAATTTCATGAGTTGAGTTGCCACGGAGGTTAAAAATCCTGCAATGCATGAGATTGTTCTGTGCAATAAGTAATCACCCTCATCTCACGCAACTTACACATACTACTTCTCTTAATTTATACAATGACCACATAGGTACTTTCTTTATCCCCATCTCACAAACTATTCTGGAGGTCAATGAGGAGGCTTCATCATCCCTACCTGCTTGAAAATCTCCGCCCTTAGAATTAATCATTTTGTTTCAGTGTATTCAGGCAATATTCCTCCTTCAGTTCCTTTGGCTTGTTCACATTCCCATGGGGGCACATGCAGGCACCTCTAGAGACCTCATTACAACATCAAAGATGAGTCTCCGCCTAAGTTATTAAGAAATCATTTTGCATACCAGAAAGCTCTTAGAAAGGCTCAAAAACGAATTACTCATGTTATTTTCAAATGGAAAGAAATATTCTTGGTAAAATCTAAAAAAAAGTCCTTGTAACTTCTTGTAGAGCTCATAACTGTATTGAGGTAGTTTTGCGTCACTGTCCTATTGGGATACACCAAACTCACCTTTGTGAGGTTCCAGGAACATTCTTTCCACTTCCTACTTCTTTATAAATCATGAGGTTAAATCACATGAGATACAAAAGATCCATTTTTTTTTCCACTACCAATTTAAAATGTTCCCACTTTCTTTACTATATGTTTTTGGAATCAAATAGGCTGTGCCTTAGTGGGCTTTCTTTTCTTTGCAAATGGTAAGATTTAAGTATTGAAAAGGTAATAGTTCCAAAGGTAAATTATTTTCATGAGATCATATGTATTAGGAAAAACACTGAGTCCTATTTGGTTTAATGCACATCACTGTGGTCTTTGAATGGCTTACAAAGGAAAAGCGTTTCCTGGGTTATTGGAAGTAGCACAGTGTCAAGGTGGTTAAACAGATTCTGTCCCTATGGTCAAGTATCAATGCTGTGAAACCATATAAGGTTGAAAAAGAGGAATAAACATGGAATCTGTTCATCCACACATGTCCTAATAACCAAGCACTGTAACTAAACTGAATTGATCAATTGTTGTATCAGCGACTGGTGAAAGACTCCCATTGAATTGATTGGTCCTGTTCTCGCCCAAGGGGTACCCACCGGATTGTCCACCCCCAGCTCAGAGGCAAACGAGTTTGCCTTCTCTTCAGTCAGCTTACTCCACTTTCTCATGTTTGAAGCCTATTCTACTGAGATTTCTTTGTTTATTTTATGTCATCTTCTCTTCAAAGATAAAGACGACTCTTAACTTCACTCACCTGAGATAAAGTAGAACCACCGGTGAAACACTACCTTATATGTGTTTAGCATTTAAGAAAAAGTTTTCCACGATACACAATATTGGCTCATTTTCCCTGCATCTGAAGACCTAAATCATTAGTATGCCGGGTCTCTATTAGCTCACCAATGGATGCCTTAATTTTTAGGAAAATTTCTAGTGGTCTAGGCAAAGTCCTCAGAGAACCTGAGGAGCAAAGAGAATTAGCTTATTTGTAAAGACCCAGAAGTAATACATTAGGATGCTGAGATAGCAAAGGCCCCAGTTAATGTTTTTTTCTATCTATACTAATTAAAATCTTGATGCATCCAAGGTAGTATGAGTAAATTAGATGAGCACATAGAAATTTCAGTGTTCATTTTTCACAAGTTATTAATATCACTTTTGCCTATGGTTAAAGAGCAAGTGCATTATTCTTTAACTGTTGCTATGGCAATGAACAAGAAGAATATCAACCACATTTGTTAAAATATAAACAGAAAAACAAAAAGTGATCATATACTTGTGTTTGGTAAGATATTAACAAATTTACATAGCCTGAAATAGAGTTGGTTTCCCAGAATCTTTTGGTAAAAATCAAAGGAAGTTTCTCTTAGAATAATACTATTTGTGTGAGTCTAGGACTCTAGGTGGTATTTGGTTACTTTGCTCAGGCTGACCTATCGAGAGAGACTCCATTCTGGGCCACATGATTCTGTCAGCTCCAGCTTTAGGGTCCCAGAGCTCCCCACCTTCTCCCCATCACCTTATTTCCAGTTCACCCTATTGCTTTTGATCGGGGAAATTCTTGACATATCTAAGGCTTAGGGGAAAACTTATTCCTCTAGCTCATGATGCTTTTTTTCAAATTGCTTGTTTATATTACAAATCTCTTTTATGTTTTAATGTTCCAGGCTTTTGAAACTGAAGCAGAGACTTAGCTTTTTTCCATTTTCCATTGTTACATCCCTTGTCATTGACAGCAAGCACAGAATGGCCTATTTAAATGGAAGCGATGGTCCAAGATCAAACGAAAACAGAGAAAAGAAATGAGCTAAAGAGGCAAAACAATTCCAATACACATTCTTAGCATGAACCACAAAACCCTTCTTAAGGCAAGTTTTGAAAGTAAGAGCTAACAAGTTTTAAAGAAATTCATGAAATTGGATTTTAATTAATCATTTAAGCCCTAAAAGAGCTCAAGAAATAAAAAAAAAAATCTGTTATATGTCATCATCTCATACAATTTATGAATCTGGCCCCCCAGAATGTTACAGGGCTTCTCCCAGGAACTGTGCTATAACTGTGCTCACATTACACAGAATTTTGCCATTCAGAGTCATAAACATTGTGTCATTTGATCCTGAGTCAAGGTCACCTAGCTGATGAGCAACAGTGCCAGATCTCTATAACTACGTGGTGTTTCTGAAAAGCATGTGCTCCAGGAAGAACCATAACCTCAGTCAATAGTTTTTAATCCCAACACGACCACTGATTCATTTGGACTTCTTTCAAAGCTCTTCACAATTCTTCTCTTTTCCCATCTAAAGCATGCCCCATCTTTGTTTTTCTCAGCTCTCTATTATTTCAATATCAGCCTGCTCAACCCACACACCCAGAGTCCTGAGCAAATACTAACACAAGCAGGGCTTACAACAGGTGTATCATTTTTGCATCCACAGCAGCTCAGCAGGGATCTGATGCAACACAGAAGAGTTCAGACACCTTTTTGACCTCTCAAGCCCCAGGACCGCTTGCCCCTTCCTCTTCCCAAGCTGTTCCAGTGCACTTGACCACATATCCTGATCAGGACTGTGGCCCTCTTGCCCTTGTGACAGCTCCCTGCTTAGAGGAACTAGATGCTTCCATGGAGACCCAGCTCACCAGTGGTGGTCCAGCCTCTTATGGTCAGATCCCTCAAAACCACACTTGCCATCTCTGTCTCCAGTGTTTGGATCTCAGTCTAGATGACCCCACCCTCTCACCTCAAAACTGCCATCTTACAGGCCCTCAGGGACTTGCGGGATGCTCTGCACCCTCCTGACCAAAATCCCTGAAGCTAGGTCACTTTTGCAAGCCCTACATACCGCAGTTCCAAATTTTACTTCTCCCAAATGACCCCAAGGTATGAGGCCTCACAAACTTTACACAGTTGCCTAAGTAATGTACTCTATGCCAACGAAAACACAATTAAAATTAAATAAAATCAAAGGTTTGACAGCTCTTCACAGGAAGACTTACTGATTTCCTTTGCCACTTGCTCCTCTATTCTTCTAGAAATAAAAAATTCTTCAGATCAAGAAAAACTAAAGGAACGTTGCCATCATGGAGAAGCTAATGACAATGATTCACTGGCTTATTCAACAAAAATAGCAATAATAAAAATAGTCATCATTTACTCTCTTACAGCATTGTCTCTCTTCCAGGCATTTTACATGCATTTTCTTATTTAATCCCCCCAATAGCCTTATTACGGTCCCATTTTACAGGTGAAAGAAATGAGACTCGCAAGCAGTAAATAACATTTCTAAAGTTCTACAGCAAAGGAAATCTAGGTCTAACTAAATCACACACAAGGGCTCTTAGCTATAGCACGTGCTAACTAGCTGCTCAGTATTATTTTACACTAGCTTATTACACATCCTTGGGGGTGGCCATACCCAGGATGTCGATGGCTCTCTGATGTGGCTTTCCATCTGCAGCTCAGATGGTGATGGCACTTTCGTCTGTGATCCTTCATCACCATCTGCCCAAAAGAAGCCCAGTCATGGGGCAGTCAGATTTTCATTCTAGGTAAACAGCACAAGATAAGAGGCACTTGGTCTTGTATTTTCTCCTAGAACACTCAAGTGCTGATTGCATTACAGACAAGCCAAGATTCCTCAACCCACTCCAATTCTTTCAATCAACTACTGATGTTGTGTAATTATTTGATAATGTCTAACACATAAAATTGTAATGAGAAATTTAATATGGCAATAAAACTAACAAAGAAAAATATATTCTTTTTAGTAGCAAGGATTTTGTTCGGGGAAGCCTGACTGTGTGGAAATGATTTGATAACCTTAGACTAGAAGCTGAGCCCCGGGGATTAGATTCCATTCCAGTCAAAGCTTCAGAGAAAGAGGGGAAACTACTCTGTATAATAAAGGAGTGAGGAATTGGAAGTTCCTCAAAGGAAATTCTGGTAGGGAAAAGAAACATGTACTGTCTGTGGAAATAGGGAAAAACCCCAATCCCTGTCATGGCACAGCTGAGGAAGAGCTTTGAAAAATGGAAACCTCTTGAACATGGAATAGTCATGCTTTCCTTCAAGGCCCTGTGAAACTTCAGAAAGTATTCTGAATTAATGAGTATTAATACTTTTGTGTGAGGGGGTTATTTGGAAGAGTAAAAAGTTCTGTGTCTGAGTTAGAATCAAAAATACACTTCATACGTTGGTACAGGAGTCAGAAGGCACAGGGCAAACCGACAACTGGGTCAAAGTGAGAACTGAGACCACCTGTGTCCACAAAGCTTAATTAGCAGAACTGAGACCAAACACCACCTGGATCAAGATGACTTAACTATCTATTCCAGAAAATTCTTTCCCAGGAAAATAAGGCTACCAACCAGCAAATAACTTCACTGTTCGGAAATTATTGAAAATTTGTTTATCTAAACAAATAGGTTGCTTAATTGGACAAACAACCTTCTTCTCAGGATGATAGATTGCTCACCTGAGTAAACAGATTATCAAATAACTGCTTATATGTCAACATTTGCTTCAAGAGCCTTGCCTCACTGTTTCCACTAGACCGAAATTATACCACAAAATTCCCAAACTAAATGTCCGTGCATTGAAAGACTCCTCAAACCACTTGAACCCACAGCTCCAAGCCATATATAAATATGGCCACTCATGACCTCCCCTCTCTGAAACACTAGTAAGACTTTGTCAAGGTTTCTCTCCCTTACTGCAGTTAAGTTTAATAAACTTCTCTCCTTCAAGCCTCCTAAAGGAACACAGAGCTGCCCAATACCTTAATTTTAGCCCACTGAGCCTGATTTTCAACTGACTTCTGATCTCAAGAACTGTAAAATAAGAAATCTGTGTTGTTTCAAGCCACTAAATTTGTGGTAACTAATTAGAACATCAATGGGAAACTAATACACATGGCTTCTGACTGTTGTAATTCTGATCTTTGTTCTTCCATAGGTAAGATATTTTTTGTTTTAGCTCTTTTAAGATTTTCTCTTTGACTTGTTTTTCTGCAGTTTGGATATCATATCCTGTCTTAGCCAAATTTGTGCTGCTATCACAGAATACCTGAGGCTGGGTAATTTATAATGAATAGAAATGTATTTGGCTGATGCTTTTGGAGGCTGGGAAATCCAAGATGGAGGGGCCACATCTGGCAAGGGCCTCCTTGATGCATAATAATATGGCAGAAGGCATCACATGGGTGAGAGAGAGCAAGAAAGCTTGAGAGAAGAAAAAGAGAGAGAGAAGAAGAAGGGGGCAGAACTCATCCTTTTATCAGAAACCTACTCTTGCAGTAACTAACT
The DNA here is from genome assembly GCF_020740605.2 of Lemur catta. Taxonomy (NCBI): domain Eukaryota; kingdom Metazoa; phylum Chordata; class Mammalia; order Primates; family Lemuridae; genus Lemur; species Lemur catta. The sequence goes on along the minus strand of NC_059133.1, from coordinate 44,641,678 downwards.
CACTCTTATAATAGTGGCATTAATCTACTCATTAATCTACTTCATGACCTAAGTCACCTCTTAAAGGTCCTACTTCTCAACACTATTTCATTGGGTGTTAAGTTTCCATCACATGAACTTTGGGAGACACATTCAAAACATAACATATTCCTAGGGGTAGTTTCATGGGAATTTATGCTGCTTGGTGTTCTTTGAGGATCTATAGTTTTGTTACACATCTTGAAATTGTCCTCCAGTTATTGGATGTTCTATTCTGTTATTTTGTTTTGTTCTGTTTGTTTTCATTTTTTTTCTGTCTGCATTTTAGTTTGAGAAGTTTCTATTTACCTGTCTCTAAGCTGACTGATTCTTTCCTTGACTGTGTGGTGTGTGATGAGCCCATCAAAGGTATTCTTTATTTCTGTCACAGTATTTTTGATTTATAGTATTTCCATTTGATTCTTTCTTAGAATTTTCATTTCTCTGCTATCACCCTTCTGTTCTTGCATGTTGTCTACTTCTTCCATGAGAGCCCTTACCATATTAATTACAGTTATTTTAAATATCCTGCCTGATAATTTTGACATCTGTGTCATACCTGAGTCTGGTTCTGGTACTTGCTTTGTCTCTTCAGACTGTGTTTCTCTTGGCTTTGGCAGGCCAGAGGCTTCAGATTCCTCTAGTGTCCTTGCTTTTGTCCTCTGTCTTTCCTTCGTGCTTCCCGAAGTGCTCCTGCTCGGATAGAGTCTGTGTCTTGTGGTTCTTTCACCTGTGATCTACTGTTATTGCTGGAGCCCTATGGTGTGTGGTAAGGTATGAGGGAAGGGGAATGTTTCATAATCTTTTCATTAAATTTCAATGTTTTAGTGTGCCTGTGTCTCAGGGCTGTGATCTTCACAAGTGTTTCTTCTGGTGCAGCTTTAAACAGGACAACCAGAGGGGGCTGAATTTGGAGGAACATCCCTCCCCCACAGCTCTCCTACAGGACTCTGGTGAAGCCTTTCCCCTTAGAGAGCAGGCCTTTGTTTCTGGACGTGGTTCACAAGGATTACTCTTCCCCTCCCCATGCCAGAGCCACAGGGGAATCTTTCTCAGATCTTCACCATGAGAACCTGGTGGGGTTCCTGTAGGTAATGCATGACAGGGTGGAGAACCCCTCACACTTCAATTCGCAGGAGTTTCTCACTCCCATGCTAGTCCACACTCAGCCTCCAGCAATCCATCAAAATTACCATTTAAGTGTTTTGACCAGTTAGTGACTCCAGTGGTTTCTGGTCCAAGTAAGCAAATCAGGGCTATGATTCTCTGGGTTTGCCTACTCTGAAGATTTTGCAGAGGCAGTTTGTCCTGCAAACTCAATTCTCTGATGTAACCAAGAAATACCATTGATTTTCATTTTTCCACCTTTTCCTTGTTTTAAAAACTAGAGTAACAACTTCCATGCTTTGTATACATTGGAGCTAAAATTGGATGTCTGCTATGATATTTTTAATCACTAGCAGCTTGGTGTCTGAGGACTCAGCTGGAAAATTCAAATGCTTGGAGCTAGAATCATCTGAAAGTTTGCTGACACACACATCTAGTGATTGATGCTGATGTTGACTGAAAGCCTCGCTGGGACTGTTGACCACAGCATCCATGCATGGCTTCTCCAAGCAGCCTGAACACTCCTCAATGTGATGGTGCATTCTGAGGGCAAATGGAGAGAGGGGGAGAGAGAGAGAGAGAGACAGACAAAGGGAGGGCAGGACGGGGATGGAAAGCCAGGTAGAAGATGCACCCTAGACTTAGAAGTCACATGGCTTCACTTCTCTTCCACTGCACTCCACTAGTAAGGGAAGTCAAAAACCCTCTTTAGTATTAAGAGGAGGAGCAAACCCCCTACCTTTCAGTGGGAGGAGTGCCAATCACATTGTAAAAAGCATGCATGGGATTGGGGTGAATATATAGCTGTGGTCATCTTTGGAAAATTCAACTTGCTACAGGTTGAATATGGGGAATTTTGAGTTATCTGGTAAGGTTGGAATAGAGTACCCCAAGAATTTTAGCCCTCACCAGCCTGTGACTCTGAAACAATCTCACAGTGACTTTTTCATATTATTTTGAAACAATACCAAACTTACAGAGGGGTCAGAAAAGCTTTATATTTCCTGAATCATCTCAGAGTAAGGTGATGCCCATCACCTCTGAATACTTTAGTGTGCATTTCCTATCCATAAAGACATGTCCTGCTTAGCCATGATATAACCATCAAAAAAGCAGGAAGCTTAACTTGATACATTACTACCACCTAATCCTCAGACCTCATTCAAGTTTTAACAGTTGTTCTAAAAATGCCTTCTACTGCAAAAGGATCCAGTTTGGAAACTTACATTGCATTTAGCTGTTATGTCTCTATAATCCATTTCAGAATGTATTCCTCAGTCCACAGTCTTTCCTTAGCTTATGTGATTTTGATGAAAACTACAGATAAGTTATTTTGTAGAATCCTCCTCAATTTACATTTGTATGATGTTTTCTCATGATTAGAAGACATTATGCATCTTTCACAGAGATACCACAGGAGGTATGCAATATTCATTTCATTACATCCTATCAAATGAGACACCATTTTTTTGTCTCATTACTAATGATGTTAACTTTTATCCCTTGATTAAGATGATGTCTGCTATGCTTCTCCCTTATAAAATTATTCCCTTCCAATTTGTAATTAATAAATATTTTATAGGTTGATATCTTATGACTGTCAATATCCCACTTCTCATCAAACTCAGTTTATTCATTTATATCAATATGTACTTGTGGTTTCCTATTGTATTCAATAGGTTAGATACATTACTATAACTATTTATTTTGATGCTCAAATTTTCCCACATTTTGTCAGTTCCTTTAAGCTGGTGTCTGTGTTTTTTAATATGTCTTCATTATTCTCTGAGCACTTCTTGCTTTTTAGCACAGTAAGGCACACCTTGTCCTTTCCCTACCCCTGCCCTGGAATTAGCCAATTCTCTAAGGAGTCCTGGTTCCTTCTAGCAGAGAATGGTATTTAGAAGTCAAGATCTGGGCACCAAGTGTCCTTATTGTTATTGGGGTGTTGCTGCTTTCAGGCCCTCTCGGCGGACAGAGTTAAGGAATATATATGTGAACAGATATTTATATCTATTATTTATTTCTATAATATATATAACTTTGTATATTGAAGACCATAGGTTAACAATGATACATTCAATTCCAATTCAATATCATAGGGTGAATTATAATTTTCTCTCTTTCTGTACTGTAACTCCCTTCTCCAACAGTGAGAAAACCTGGTTCCCACTATCCTTAATATAGTTAATCAATTCCCCTGTAAATAACCAATCTCTCATCTCCACTAACATGCCTTCTCCTGTGTGGCTGCCATTCTTATTTCACTCTGATTCCCCATGCTGGGCCTCCCCAATACACGGACATTCTCCTCATCTTGCTTGAATTCTGACACCCGCCCCAGGGCATTCTTCCACATGGGCACCTCCTTGCTAGGCTGAAGTTCTGACCACCCACCTCAGGCTGCTTCTCTATGGTAGGCTGAATAATGGATCCCTAAAGATGTTGAGAAGGAAGCCCCAGATGCCTAACCCTCTCAGTCCTTGCCATTCACAATCTTGCTACCACCATATGTTCTGAAGCCAGTAGAAATAATCTCACTGTACCCATTATCCCTGTTTGTGGCAGTGATCATAAAAAGTCTCAGACTCACAACACCTCTCCAAGCACCTTCCCTTTTAGGATCTCTTCTCTTACCTGGACTCACCCGGCTCTTCTCGAACTCAGAGTCTGGAACTAACCAAATCCATCATCTTCTCAACTTCCTCCTACTCAAAAGATAAACTGGCTCTCCCCTAAGGACACTGCTTCCCCTGCAGCCCTCTCAAGTGGTGGGTGTTTTTCTCCTCCATCTTTTGGGCCCACCACACTGGTCTGCTGGTTCTTCGACCACTCCAGGCAAATCTCCACTTCAGAGTCTTTGCAAGGATTCTCCCCTTGCCTGGAACCCCAATGGCAATTACCTCTTACAAGGGCTTCCTTAAATGTCACCTCTTCAACGAGGCCAACTCTAATCACTCTATTTAAACCTCTAGCCTACCCATCCATCCCCACATAGTGTTCCTAGTCCTCCCATTTTTCTCTACTTTTACCTTTTTCCCACAGCACCAATCACCTTCTAACATACCATGCCATGAACTTACATCTTGTGTGCTTTGTTTATTGTCTACTTCCCCCCTTGTTCAATTTCAAATTCCCCAAAGGCAGGGATCCTTGTCTGTTTTGTTGACTAAGGTATCTCAAGCACCTACAACAGCACCAGGCACATAGTATGTACTCCAATAAATACTTCTTGAATTGAAGAATGAACTCTCACCACAATATTACAAGGAAGGCAAAATTATTTCTCTTTTTCAGACAAGGAAACTGAAGCTTAGAAAACATAAATAATTCATTAAAGCTCTCACTGCTTGTAATGGCATAACCTGGATTGCAGTCCAGGCCTCTCTCCCTATAGCTTATTGACACTCACTATCCCACATCTGTCCAGAGGGGTTTGCCCAGGAATGGGGAAGGGGGAGAAGCCGAGATGGAGTAGGGAATGGGGAGATGGAGGAAGGGGTAGAAATAAATCTCTGTGTGCCAAGCTAAGCAGTTTGGACTACATTCCATAGCAGAAGCTCTGAATTGAATAGTGAGGTAATTAAGTCTATATCTTGGAAAGATAGCTCAGAGAGCTGCCATCTGGAAAAGTGAAAGCCCACAAATTGCCAGTGGAGAGATGCACACATTTAATGGGGCCTAACGCAACTCTAAGATCTCGAAAGCTAAAAATGACTTTCCTGCTACTGGTTCATTAGCCGGTCATTCCTTTACTCCAGTCCTCACTAAGAAAAAGTCTGACACAGCATGAATAGTTGTGAAATTACACTTTATTCATATATATTAGATATTGATAAACTAAACAATGAGTTACTTTCCATTTGGGTACAGTCACAGTTGTCAACGGTACTAGGAAGCACCAGGCATGAACTCTCTTGAGATGCTATGGTTTTATCAGGGCACAGGTCATATCACCTGACACATTCAAGTGCTGGCTGGCGTGCCATTAAAGCTGTGGCTCAGAATGCAGACACGTTCTCAAGTAGGCAGCAAATGAATGGTGTCATTCCATTTATAAGTGTTCACTGTATCAACAAGTGAAATAAACACACAACCCACAGGGTCTTGCTTAGGTCAGCTACCTAGTTGGCCCCTGAGACAAAGCCTTGTAATCACATAGTCTTGCCTAATTAGTCAGAAAACAAAGGGTCAAGGGAAATAGTCACAGAATACAGGAATTATAAATAATGCATATATTAATAGATATTCATTTTCATTACATAAAAGTTACTATTATAAATACTTCTTTGATGGATGAGTCTAAAATATATTCCTCATATAAATAAAGTTAAATATTAATAAATAGATTTAGATTTAAGAATTCAAATATTGCAGGTAGGATGACCATTATTTGGATGCTCTCCGACCTCGAAACAGCATCTGGCTCCTTTTTCGCTTTCTCAGGTTAGTTCTTGGCGACAGCTCGGTCATCACTTTGTGGAGTTCATTTATCGCTTTGCGCTGGACCTGCAGGTCATTTACCTGTTGGGAAATAAAACAGCAAAATTAATTTCAGGCACACAAGCCATCGGGATATTCTGTTAATGTCACTGTCAATGAAAATGGAAGTATTCCTTCAAAAAAAAAGGGATTCTGACTAGCACTATAATACCTTAATATATAGTATTTATTTCTTCAGCAGTTGAAACTAAAAATTATAACTAAATTGCTAGTTGTACTATAATACAGTGGGGCACATTACATACCCTTAAATTTACTGCTACAGAAGTCTCAAAATTATATAGTGAAAAGAGCCCTCATGAGGAGTGAATTTTAAAAGGTGGGTTTGAATCCCATGCATATAATAGCTCTGATTTTGAACCAGTCACGTAGCCTCTCTGAACCTCTGTTTTCTCATCTAAACATCATTGTTTAGATGACCTCTATGTCATCAATCTATCAATGCTATTACCTTATATTTTAATTAATCCTTGGGGTGCATGTCAATTGAGTTACTGTAGGTCAATAGTTCTCACCTTTGTGTGTAGCAGATTAATCTGGAGACCCAAACTCAAGAGACCCAGGTGCATGAAGTAGAAGACCTATGCCATTGTGCAGTCACTAAGTTACCCAGGTGACTCTGATACCCATCAAAGTTTGACAACCACTGTTATAGGGTAAGCACTTTATAAGACACCAAATCTAAGACCAGTGAAAACTATAATTTTTAATTTCCCCCAAATTAGGTCAGTCTCATCATTTCCATAGTGGGCTTAAAAATAAACGCTAATCATATTTACATGGCTTACTGATAAATAAAATTTTAAATTAGGAATTGCAACAACTTTTTCTGTACCCTGCCTTCTATACCAGCAAACTGAACTATTTGCATTTCCTCACTTTAACCAATAGGGCCATTTAGGTGATTTCATGCTTGATAAAATGCAGACCATTTACTTTCTTCTTGGCTCTGCTATTACATTTCTTTCTAGTGCTGGAAACACTGTGGCCACCTTGCCACATTTCTGAGAATGATTAGAGGGATTTTAGGCTATGGGACTAATCATTAAAGGGTATAACATAACTAAAATATTTTAGCAATTGAGCCAAAGAGGACAAGAGTTAAAAGCTCACTAAAGATTGCCCATCATCAAGTGGGAGGTCTGGAGCTTCCAGAAAGACAGAACCAACAGAATTTTTTTTTTTTTCACTTTTTAAGGCCGCGTTACTGCAGAGTAAAAAATGTTTTCTAACACTTGTGTGTTTGCAAGTCACAAATTTTACTTTCCAGTGTTCAAAGCATCACCAAGAGACTAAGAGACTTATCCATGACTGAACAACAAGCCAAAAGCAGCCCTGGATTAGGGGCAGGTGCTTCCGGAGTCTCTAGCCAATGGCCAAAGGAAACTCGCTGCCACATGTCCCTTCAGTTCCTGGGGCTTACAGGAGAGGGACGGGAAGCAGACCTAAGCGTAGTGAAAGCTGGGCACAAAGGCTAAGAGCACACGTCATAACAAGACCCTATCCCTCTCATTTGAGCCCATTTATATTAAAGCCAAACCCAAAGGAGTATGGAGGCCTTTGTCTCCTAGATAAAATTTTGGAAAATGTTATTTCTCTTTATGCTTCAAAGTTATCTTTCAGCTTATAGAAGCCATAAAAAGACTTGAGACAATTTCATGAAATAAGACTTAGGAGCCTAAAGATTTTTCCAACTAAAATATTCTGAAAGTTGATAGAATAATCTTTATCGTAAAGTGTGAATTCTACCTGTTTTTTTCCCTGAAAACAAGCAAACAGCAACCATTCTCACTTCTCACAGGGCTGCACAATCTGAGGGGCTGGCCCGAGACCTGCAGTAGGATGCCCCAGTGCCTCCGCGAAGGCTGTGGCTCTTTCGCATCTCACTCTCACTTTCTATCCATGCCATCGTAGAGTTTTGGAGTGAAGACATAGAACTTATGTAGTGAACCCAACAGGTTCCTCTCATTGTGAGGAAACTGAGCACCAGCCAGGCATGTGATCCATCTGTGGTCACAGTTCCTTGGTGGCTGAGTTGGGAGGCGCACATGAATCTTCTCAGCCCCTCCTCTGCCTTTTCCACTAAGATGTGTGTCCTCCCATCCAAAGCAAGAGTTTCCAACACACAAACAAGGCACCATGAGAGAAATGCTTCTCGACACTCCCCCTACTTCCTCCTCACTGGATTTGTCTATTCACTTGTCTTCATGCAATAGTCAAAATGCCAGCATTTTTCCAAATTACACATTTAAATGATCCTCATACTGCTTTTACAAAGTCACTCAATGCACTAATACCAATGGAATAAGTAAGGAAGGGTTTTGGCCATGGCTTGATTCCATAGCTTTGGCAACTGTTAAATAGTTAATATCTAGTTTCTGGAAATTAAGTGCTGTGCAAGAGCCTCTGCAATGAAACCAAGGAAACAACTAAAATAACCTCACCGAAAGTTCACTCAGCTGTCGAAAGTCGTCCAGTTTGCTGCGGCTGCCGTTGAAAAACTTGGCAATCAGATCTTCCTTGATGGTCTCCATGCTCTTTTTGATGGTCTGGTTGTCTTTATGATTTTCAAAGAGTTTGAAGTAGAAGGACACAATTTGGCTCTGAATTATTTTTTTGTCACTCTCCTTGGGAGAAAGGAACACAAAGAGAGGATGATGTGAATTTATCCATCAGAAAATAAGCAACAGGAAAATGAGCCAAATGGCAATGTTCAGCTTACCTCTTTCCATTTCTTCAAAATATCTGTGAAAACAGTCCTACCATCCGCTACATCTGGATCACTTGCATTCTGAGAAAAAAGAGAGAAAAGAAAAACTCAGTTTACAATTAGTTCATAAATTGCCCTAAAAATGTACTTCAAGTTTCATTGAAGTCAGATAGATGCTGGCAATATTTATGATTTCCTTTTCAACCTTCCTGTTTAGTTCTAACAATAAGTATTCCCCAAAGATTTTATGTTTGATATACCCAAAAACTATTATGCTTTTAGCTTTCTTATTTTCTAGTATAATCTTTAAGTTGTAATGTCACAAACGAACTCAACAAGGCTGATGATACTTCAGGTGTCCCAAAAAACTATAGTAAGCTAAAGAAAGTATTTTTTTCAAGCTTAGTAAAACAGACAAACCAACCAAAAAAAAAAAAACAACACCTAAGCCATCCCACTATAAACACTGTCCCCTCAGCAGTACAAGTTTCTATAACATCTGCCTGTACCCTCCTTTAGGGTCTCATTAAGTCTACTTTAAAAGATAGTTCCAAATGTGCATGTGCATGTTTTAGGGGGAGAGAGGTTGGAGTTTACATTGCAAGAATAAAATCAATTGTGAATGCTTGAGCATCATTTTAACAGCTATAATTATAGTAGCTAATTTGGGACAAATAATAAAATATTTAAATATAAAAACTATTTTTATTAACCATAAATAAAATTTAAAAAGAAATTCATAAAATAAAATTTTTAAAATTCCTAAGCCAGAATCCTAATTCTTACAAAATCTCAGAAAATCTCAGCTAGTGACTGAGTTCAGAAGTAATTCACAGGTAAAATAGATGGAGCAGTAGAATTTTGAAATCACTTTTTGAAGAAAAATGCCTGTAAGTGATTTTTTTAAGCCAAAGCTATAAGGACCTTACCTTCTTTTATTTTAATTCATAAATTGTTTCCTATTACTGTTGTTATTGTTAAGCTTAACCTTTTACTGTCACTTTCATATTAGTCTGAGAAATCAGAAACCAATAGCCAATCATTTTTTCAATATGAATACGACTTGACTTTTCACAACTGAATGGGTTCTCACCACAAAATTATCAGCATCATCATGCTTTATCCCTATGTTATGCCCATCTTTTGGAAGATTCATGAATCCCCTCTAAGTCTCTATACAAACTGAGCAGAGGGTTAAAGCAATAAATTTCATCAAGAAGCTCATCCAGCCAACAATTAGCAAAATAACACCAACTCTTCTCAAAATGACTGTGGAGCACAGATAACAGCCTATCAGAGATCCCACTGTAAGTCAACGTTCAGTCGTTCTCAACCACAAACAAGTATATTTAAAAGGTCATACTTACAAAATATTCCTTAAGGTTTTCTATTTCTTTTAAAAATGTGGCCTGGCAGTAACAGCCAGAAGAACCCAAAAGGATGCAGAGCTGAACAACCAAGATATAACTTGTGTAACTCATTCTTTCGGCGAGAGGCTGAAGAAGTTGCAATCAGTAGCTCCTGTGTTAAGTTGGTCGGGTCCAGAGGACTGAGCTGATCTTTCTTCTCTAGTAGCTGATCTGCAGATGATCAGAACAATGTACTGTGTCTCCTTTTGCTGCTGGTATTTATGCCAATTGAAGTCTCGTCAGGATTACGTATTTTCACACGTTTTTTTAAGATGAGATGGTGACAGATAGGCGGGGATGCTAGTTTGTATTAATAACTATGGTTTTGTGGCATTTTGGTGTTGTAGTTAGAGTTTCCTTTCAACTCCTTGGGTCCTTTGACGATGAGACAGACCCATTGTGCCCACCTGTGCCATTCTTTGAAAGCACTTTTACTTCACATCACTCAAGGTCTGGAAATTTTTGGCATCTCCCCCCTTCGCCCTTGTCAAACGTTGACTCCTCATCCACAGAGCACATTGATCATTTGTTTGTGGTTGGGAACAAGTAAAAAAGGAAATTCTAAGGCCTCTCAGACCTTTACAAAGAGGGAGCCTTTTAAAATTTTTTTTGCAATTGACCCAAAAGCAAGGAAAGAATGTGGTTAAAAGACGAATGTGGTAAGGAAGACCTTCATCAGACTTGGTTAGTAAAATATCTACTGCAAGTTTCAAATTACTCTAGACCCATAATGCCCAATAGAAATATAATATGAGCCACACAGGTAAATGTACGTTTGTTTAGTAGCCTATTAATAAAAGTTAAATGGTAATAATAATTCTTAAAAATATTATATTTAAACCAACATATCATTTCAATATGTGCCAATATACATTATTAATAAGATATTTTACATTCTTTTGTCATATTAAATCCTTGCAATCTAATGTACATTTTATACCTATGGTGCACCTCAATTTGGACTAGTCAATTTCAAATGCCTAATAGCCACATGTGGCTCGGTGCTACTGTATTGGACGAGGTAGCTCTAGGTGATGAATTGTTCCAAATAATCATTGGTAATAGAGAATCCTTTTTTAACTTTTTATTTCTTATCCTTTCAAATACAAAAAAAAATAGGATTCTTTCTCCTGCCTTGCTAATTTATTTATGAAGCACAACATTTCTGGGTGGCACAGAAGGCCCTCCCCTCTTTGGTTCCAACCTATCTTGCATTCCTACCTGTACTGTGTACACTAAAGTATCGTGGTCATGAGTGCATCCTTGAATCCTGCCTCTACTACTATCTACCTATGTGATTGTCAGTAAACTTCTTAACTTTTCTATGACTCAGTTTCCTTATCTGTAAAATGGGCTTAATAATAGACTTCAGTTGAAAATTAAATCAGATGATCCACATTAAGGTGCTAAGAATTTTTCCTGGCATACAGTAGTCACTCAATAAAAGTTATCTATTGTTATTCTGGCGCACTGGATGAGTAGTCATTTCTAAAAACCATACTCTGAACATTTGTTAATGCTGTTTCTTTGGTCTTGAGTTCCCTTTCCTCTCATCTGTGCCCCTCAGAGTGGTAGCCATCCATCCAAATCCAGCCTAAAAATCATCATCTCCATGAGTTCTCCCAATATTATCCTCCTTCAAATCTTACATTCCCTATACAAGTCTTGGTTTATACTTTTATCAGAGTCCTGATTCCTCAGTCTCTATTAGAGTTAGTTACCAATGTGTCTTCTCCCCTGTTATACTGAGTTTCTTTCTTTTTCTTTTTTTTTTTTTTTTTGAGAGAGTCTCAATCTGTTGCCCAGGCTAGAGTGCCCTGGCATCAGTCTAGCTCATAGCAACCTCAAACTCCTGGGCTCAAGTGATCCTCCTGCCTCAGCCTCCCAAGTAGCTGGGACTACAGGCATGCGCCACCATGCCCGGCTAATTTTTTCTGTATATATTTTTAGTTGTCCATATAATTTCTTTCTAATTTAGTAGAGACGAGGTCTCGCTCTTGCTCAGGCTGGTCTCGAACTCCTGAGCTCAAACGATCCGCCTGCCTCGGCCTCCCAGAGTGCTAGGATTACAGGCGTGAGCCACCATGCCCGGCCTATACTGAGTTTCTTAACATCAGAAATTATTTCATTGCTTCTACAATGCACTTCTCATCCCTAAAACATTTTAGCATGGAGCTTTGCTCAAAGCACTAAATAAATATAGATTTGCATACTTGCTTAAGGACCTATTTTGAGTTATTTGCCCTCAAATTCTAATCCCAGTGCTATCAGGCCTAACCTGTAGAAAACTAGTTTTTAATGAAACAAGATTTAGGGGCTGGCATACTGGCTAATACCTGTAATCCCAGCACTTTGGGAGCCCAAGGCTGGAGGATTGCCTGAGGCCAGGAGTTCGAGACCAGCCTAGGCAACATAGCAAGACCCCATCTGTATAAAACAATAAAAAAAAAAAAATAGCCAGGTGTGGTGGAATGTACCTGTAGTCATAGCTACTTAGGAGACTGAGGTGGGAGGATTCTTGAGCCCAGGAGTTCAAGGTTGCCATGAGCTATGATTGTGCCACTGCTCTCCAGCCTGGGTGACATAGCAAGACCCTGTGTCTAAATAAATAAATAATTAAATAAAATCTCTGATTAATGTTAGAAAAATGACTCTATGTCTCTTTAGCTAATACCTACTGACTGAGACAATGCCATGTATCATTTTATGTGAAAAAAGGCAGAAAGCTCTTTGAGGGGCTATTTTCCCAAAGAATAAATAAGATCAAAACATTTCTATGGGACCAACACCTCATGTTAAGCAAGCGAAGAGTGTAGACATCACATGGTTGCACACAAAGCTCTATTGTATTAATAGCTCTCCTTAAGGAAAATTATGTCCAGAGAATATGCTTGCAGAGTGGCAAAGTGGGATGAAACTTTATCCAAGCCTGAGAGACACTGCAGGCACCCAGTACCTTCCAGTGGCCAAACTCTGAGTCACTGTAAGGAACATACTCAATCTTCTGCAAAGGAGTAAAAATGAATTATTTGCATTCCTTGATTTATCCACTGGAATGTAGTATTAAAGGTAAGGAGTTAAGAATAGTGGGATCCATAATAGGGAATTATAGGCTGCCTGGGCATTTGTAAATTGAGAATGTCTACCCAAAATAACAGATTATATTAAGAATATGTTTATAAAAAGACCAGATATTTAGTCTTAGTGACTACATGACTAAAACTGAGCTCTAATAACTCTTAATAGCATGATCAAGCATGGACTTATGGAATTAGGGAGATTATCTATGATCTATCACCTCACTTTTTAGATTTGTAAATAAAGACCCCGAAAAACAAGTGCTTAGATTCATTCAACTGATTAATACAGAGCTAAATCTAGAACCAAGATCTTTTCCTTAATTAGCCCATCCCCTGATGGATCAATATCCTTTAATATTATTGTATGTGCCTCTAACTCTGTTAGATACATGAACTCAAATAATTACACCCTGTCAGGCCTTGGTTTCTGGAACTTTTTTCATGTAGAAGCTGTGAGATAGTAGTCATGCTTTAATTTCTTCAAAAATAGTAATAATACAAATAAAGGTTTCAAAATTCTTGGCCAGACATCCCAGCAGACCAAAATTCATGGGCATCTAACCTGTACAGTCTGTCAGGTCTCTGGACCTAGAACACCCACACTTCACTTGATGCTCTGTTATCACCTTCTTGAAATTCCTAATAATTTTTTAAGAGGCCTGCATTTTCATCTTGCACTGGTTCCTACAAATTATGTAGCTGGTCCTGCATTCCCAGGCTGAAAGTGAATCATCTGCTATTAGATTTTCATCTTCCAACATACAATTCTTTAATTCAGAATGTTGTCACTACAATAGTATATTCTTTTATGATCTTTTCCTGTCTTTTCAACTTTGCAAACAAAGAAATTTCTCTCCCTTTTCTGCCTGTAAAACGCCTTATGTTGCACATGCAAACTAGAGGTTTCACACTTTGTTGGTTCGTCCAATACTGAGACTGCAGAAAAATTCACCACCAAGATATCCTTTAGAAGTTTTACAAAGCCACCAAGGTGTGACCATATTGCTGAAACAGAGGGGCTGAAACTTTCTTTTTTCTTTTCAGTTAGACTTTCTTTCTGAAAACTGGCTATGGTTGTGCATTACGCGTCAGCAAGATTTCAATCACATCTCATGCTATCCTCAGTCTTAACTGAGTAGGTAGTCAGTAAGACAAAACTTACACCTTGGTTGCTCTTTTTCTCTTTGATCAGCAGTCACATCCCTACCACTTGCAACCAAATTATCTCATCCAGTCTTCAGCGTAGATTTCTTCCACTCAGTATGAGTCAACGTTGGATCCATACCCCCCACGCTATTTCGACTTCCGGAACTCCTGACATCACGCAAACTGAACCTACGGAAGAAGCATGACATACAGAATGGAAGTCCACACGGAGTCAGATTTTCCCCGAAATTTGACTCATAAAATCCTGTATGTTAAAGGAAGATTTTCTGAATCCCCCTTTTTCTTTTGTGCCATCTGGGCAACTTTGAGGGGTGGTTCAAAGAATATAGAAGGTATTCTACTTATGCAGTACAATTATCAGGTTATATATTCTCAATTTTATATTAGATTGAATTGTGCATTGACAATCTAGAGATTCATGGTCCTTCCTTGAAGGTCATATTTTCGTTCCACAAGGAATTTTAAAGCACCTACTAAGTGCCAAGTACTATGCTTGACATAGGGTTGCCAAAAGGATAGAAAGTTCTGTTTGTGAAAATATTTGTTTGTATCCTAATTTCAATCAATTATATGTCTTTACTGAGCACTTACTGCATGCCTCTAGCTTTAAAGATGAGAAAGAAGTTCACAGTGAGACAATCTGGTAGGGGCATGCCACCACACTGATAGCTAGGATTGATTCTCCTGCTCTGGTTACTGGATAATTAATTATCCATGTTTTCCTTCTCTTCTCAAGGTCATGTGCATTTTTCCCCAATGATTTCAAGAAGTGTCCCCTGAAATGGCACTAAGCTTTGAAAACGTGCATTTTTCCAAAGGAGACCTACTCCATTATCTCTTGTTGTAAAAATTCCATACAGCAGCCTGGCAGATTCACATTCTTCCCTAGGCTGCCTGGCAGAGAAATTCTGAATCCATGATGGCTCAATGAATATGTTTTTATTCTTTACCAGGGTTTGATATGTCATTATTATTGTGTCTCCAATCCCCGAACCAATTTGTGAAGTACCTGAACCAAATTCCCACCCACCAGTTTTTCTAATGGAAATAGTTTTCAATGGTTATAAAATTATGTGGATTCTTTTAAATAAATAATCAAACAATACAGGAGAGCTTAAGAAAAGAAAAAAAAATCACATAAGATTTCACTACCCATAGGTAAATACTGTTAGCATTTTGATATAAATTATTTCACCTTTTTTTCTATGCACCTAACACAGTGTCTGGCACACAATTGTTCCCTAATAAACTTTTTTGGATTAGCTAAATATGAGACAAAATGACTAACTGATTAAGTCCAAAGGCTCTGGAGTCAGGCTGTGTGGGTTCAACCATGACTTGGTTCCTCACTCTCTGTTGACTTTGAGTGAGTTACTTAACTTCTCTGTATTTCAGTTTCCTCATGTATAAAAAGGTGATATAAATAATAGCTGTCTCCAAAGATTTCATGAGTATGACTTATGTCAATAGGTGTAATAGTGCAATCCTTGACATGTCGTAAGAACTCAATAAATGTGTAGTCAACATTACTAATGCCTTCTAATACTAAGATCTGGTCTCCTTCCTAGCACATGGAATAAACCACTTCACAGCCTCTTTCAGTTAAATGGTGTCTTATGACTTTTTCTGGCCAAATGACGTTAAGCCTATGTAATATGTGTCACTTCTGGGCCAAGGCCATGTAAAGCCCCTGGGAGTCCTTCCATCTCTCTCTTCCTTTGCTGCAGTCATGGTGAGGGTCACATGTTTTGAGGACAGGAAACATAGCAGACAGAATACATGTTACCTTTACTTTTTTTCCAAATCTTAAATAATAATAAAGACATTAAAATGCTATAAACCCTCAAAGAAAAAAAGAATGAGACAACAGCAAATGAGAAATGTCAATAAAGTCATGGAAAGAAGATGAGCAAGGGGTAACTAACTTCAACTTTAGGTTCCCGCACAGTGGCAAGTCCCCAAAGAGAGGAATTCAACAAGGTGAAAGTCAGTTCACACTGCAGATCAGCAGAAGACTCAGGAACTGGGCTATCCGTCACCTCTGAAGGACGAAGTTCTGGATGCGGTTGAAAATAGGACAATTGATTGAAAACATATATAAGCTGTAGTTATATCTCGTTAAGCCCACTCAGCCAGTCCACTGCCCTTGACACACCAGTCTGAAGGCTGAAAGTTTACTTTCTGGCAAAGTTCCGGATATCTGACATAGCTGAGAAAGAAGTAAGCACCTTGATCAGATTAGGATTTAATTGAAAGTCGTCATACTGAGCGGTGAGAACACTGGATTTCCAGAATGCTTACTGTCAGGTTTATATCCCTTAGGCAAGTGACTAGAAGATTATTCCTCAGGAAAACTGGAAAGCCCAAAAGAAAAGATATACTAACAAGTGGGGTTTCTGCCAGTGAAACCCACCAGTTTCAAGTATAGTCCTGCTAGAAGGCTTGTAAGTCAAGAATCCCAATCTGAATATATAATGTACCCCAATCCATTAATTAGTATTTTGTTATATAATGTAAAATAACATTGGTGACCACAAAACACTCCAAAAAACACTATAAGATGCAAAATTTAAAAAAACAAACAGAAAAAAAATAAATAGAGAAAACGTAGCTAATGTAGAGAGAAAAAAAATCAAAAAACTAATAGCAGATCCATGAAACAAGAACATTTAGAGAAGAAGAAGCTCTTAGAACTTAAAAGTATAGTGGCAAAAGTTTAAAAAGCAATAGAAGAGTCAAAATATAAAGTTGAAGAAATCTCCAAGAAAGACCAAAATGACCAAGAACTGGAAAAATGTAAAGAAAATTAAGAAAACTAAAAAAATCTATTCAGAAAGTTCAGCACTTAAGTTATAGGAGCTCCAGAAAGTGAAAAGAAGTAAATGCAGGAAGAAAATTATCAAGAATATTATTTTTTTTAACTTCCCATCATTGAAGAACATGAGTTTCCAAAATGAAAAGCCCAATGAATGCCCAGAAAAATGAGAAAAAAAAAAACCAATAACCAAAAACCAAAAGACAGAGCTCAGAGTGCATCATTAAATTTCAGAAAATCTTGGATACAGAGAAGATCCTCAAAGTTCAAGAGAAAAAAATAAGGCCACATACAAAGGATGAGAAAATAGAATGTCATCAAACTCAACAGCTAGTCTGGAAGCTAGAGGTTGATGGAGCTATGCTTTTAAATATCTGAATAAAATAGCATCCAAACTAGATTTCATACTATGCCAAACTATCAATCGACTATTAGGATAAGGACAATTTTTGTTCATGCAAGATTTCATATCTTTATTTCCCATTTATCCTTTCTCATAAAGCATCTTAAGAAAGTTAAGAAAGCGTTTAACCAAAATGAAAAGTTAAATTAAAGAAGAAGCCCTTTGATCCAGGGAGCAGAGGATCTAACACAGGGAAGAAGCCATGAGAATTTTCATGCAGGTTGTGAGGGAAGTCCCCACAGTTGTGGGGCGGGCCTGCAGAGCAACCAGCACTGGCTGGAATTGGAGGACTGAGAAACCCAGGTGGAAAGTCTCCAAGAAAAAAAAATTGTAAATTTCACCCCTGTCAGAGATTGGGGTGGGGAATGGTAAATTAGGGATGGATATGATGGATATGTGGAAAACTAAGAAAACCAACCAAACAAACAACATCAATTATTAACTTCAGGAAAAACAAACATTGTGCACAAAAAAAGGTAATAATGTACAATAAATATTGTGAACAATATTTACCTAATCATAATAATGTAAATTTTGCCCCCTAAAATGTAATAGAGCTATAATGGGAAGATAGAATATGTAGAGGGCTAAATGTATGTATATAGGGTAAAATAAGTAAATCACAATTTTCTGCAGTAGGAAGTGCATACATACTATCTACATGGGAAGCATTCAATGTAAGAAATTTTTAGCAGTATAAAGTTAATTAGAAATTGAGCTAAGAACTGATACTAAGCGAATTGAAAGCAATTGCCTCAGAGAAATGTGTTTCAGGAGTGGAAATGAATGGATCAGAGAGTTGCCAATTTTTTGTTATAACCCTTACGGTATTTGCAAAGTTTGGGGGTCTCCATGGCTACCGTCGTTTCTAACACCAACTGCAAGTGTGAGTGGAGTCTCCCAAAGCACCCCCAGGTTCAATAGTTCACTAGAAGGACTCACAGAACTTAGAAAATCCATTAGTACACTCATGCTTATAGTTTATCACAGCAACAACAACAACAAAAATACAGATCAAAATCAGCACAGGAAAAAGACACGTAGGGCATGGCCCAAGAGCATCCAAGTGTCTTCTCCCAGTAGTTATGATTGATGTGTGACAGTATGCATGGAGTATTGCCAACCAAGGAGCTCCTCACCTGAGCTTTAGTGTCCACAGTTTTTACAGAGCTTGGTCACATAGGTATGGTTGCTTTAAAGCAAACACCATCATTGCCTATTCAGACTTATATTACCCAAAAACCTATTCCCTTCATATTTTCTGTAACATTGAAGTACATTTGTTCATATACTTTTCTTTTAGGATTGCCTTCTTAAGACTTTTTAAATTTGAAACACCTATTAGGCCATTCTGATTATTTGCTATTTGTCAAACTTTTTAATTTTGGGTTTTGTTTACATCCTGATGTTTTTCTTTTTTCTTGATTTTTTGTTTGTTTGTTTATTTGCTTGCATGCTTATTTTAGCTGTAATTTCTCTAATTCCACAAAGGATTTGTGGTGACTGGCATTTAAAGTTTTCACCAAATTTTTTTAATTTAGAAAGGCAAAGGTATCATAATGCTATGTAGGAAACCTGAAGTTCTCTTTTTTTTTTCTTATCCAAATAATCTTGCTTCTTGCAGATTATAGCACAGATTTTTTTGCTTGAGGCAACTCTAAACATGTATTGGTTTCTTTCATTAAGAGTTGGCATCCCCAAACTTAATGATATATGACTTGTCCTATTTGAAAACTGGAAACATCATTTGCTAATTAGAATCCTGGATCATGACTTATATGCTGGTTAGATTTATGATTTTTTTAGGAAATCTATTAAACCAAACAAAAATGTACACCCTGCATTGGGTCAGATTAACTTCTTCCTGAAAAGGAAAAAAAAAGTGACTCACAAGAGGGAAAATCTCAATCCCATAGTGCAAGGTGTTTAGTCTATATGTCCACTAGGAAAGTGAAAAGACTCAGACTGGGAAATATTTCTTGTCACCCCGGATTGAATTTGAAGTATTTTTCTAGTCGGCTTTCACAGCAAGACGAGCAACCTTCTTTTCTATCGGGCTGTGGTCAGGGGTTTCCCCCGGTGTGCCTTCCATCTCTTGGCCATGAGCAGCAACTTTAGTGGGTTAGGTTTTCTTTTTAGTCACCTGATAGGATTTCCCAGGACAGAGGTGTCAAGTCGATTTTGACCTGACTTCCCATCTCCTTCCTGTGGGTCACCCTGAGAAAGAAGGAACTTGCTCTTCTTCCCCCAACTGGTGCTGATGTCATATTTCCTCTGTCTTCAGCCCAGCGTCCCAGTGACAGCATTGTAGGGCAGCGTTCTCTGTCACAGAGGCAGGAGGCTTTGTCACTTCTTATTTGAAGAACTGTAAGGAAACCACCTGCAGAGCTCCCAGGGCCTCAGCAGTTGGTTTTGCATCTTCCCTGTTCTGAGGCAACCACACGCACACCACGGCTGCAACAGCTGGAGCCCAGGAGGAAAAGCTGTGCAAAGGTGGATTACATCCATGCGCAGCTGGGCGTTCTGAGTAACTTCACCTGAAGTTTTGATCATAAAAGCCAAAAAATACAAGTTATCCTCATATGCTTGTCTTCCTTATGCATTCTAAGGTCCCAGAAAGCATGCACTGTCTCTTAGTCTCTTTGGTATATCTCAGGGCTTTGCATGAAGTATCCAATAACTGTTGACTACCAAGCCTGGGGGATGGAGCCAGCAAGGCCACCTGGCCAGGGCTGCAAGCCCAAAGAGACATCAATTCTTTGGCTACACTTCAGTGACAAATCCATATAGGGAAGGCGGGGATACCTCATTATACATGCTGATTTTAGCTTTAAATTCTGCCTGCCCTCTGTTTTCCTAAAAGCCGTATTGCTGCCAACCACCGAAGCTGATGGCTAGTGGTCATTCACCATTAAATACAAATAACAAACCACTTTCATGAACAACTGACTGACTGATATCAATTTAAAGGGATTTTTAAAAAATGTGTTCATCTTATCACTATTCCTGTTTATATGGTAACCCTCTCTTGAGATTATAGTGTTATCAAATGTCACTAGTTTTCTGTATTATTCATATATTATATTATATACATAAACAATTTAATTGTATGTAAAACTCACATGATATTATGGCATTAGTAATAAATCATTTTAAAACATTTCTTCATTATAGTATCATGGTTAATAACACAGACAGAGGAGCCAGACTGAGTTTGGAGCCTGGTTCCATCTTTTACCAGCTGTGTGAACCTGGGAATGTTCCTTATCCTCTCTGGATTTAGCTGATAATAATGGCATCTATCTCACACGCTTTTTGTGAGAATGAAATAAGTTATATGTGAAGCTCTTGGAGCAATGCCTGGCATATAGTAAGCACAATACGTGCTTTTATTTTTATTTTTATTCGTTGATTTTATTTTAGTTTCATGGGTTTTTTTCATTTGTAATCTGATTGAAAATAAGTTGTATTTATATATTTCTTCATTTTTAATTTATTTGTTCAGGTTAAATTGAAATATTTTATATATAGAAACTTAGTTTGAGTTACCCCAGAAACAGCCTGAGATAAGGATCATTTCGGTGACGAACCCAGGAAGCACCAGTAGGGAAAAGGTAAAAGGATTCAGGGAAGGGAAGGAAGTCAGTTCAGGGTGGATCACAAACAGGAGCTTCTGTGGGCAACTGGGACTCAACCCACTATAGACCTCTGAGTGATGGCGTAGAACACACCCCAAAGTTGTCTCACCAAAAGGACGAAGAAGCTGCAGTATTTATCCTGCAACTCTCTTTAGCGTTGTCTGAGGGCTGCTCCCCCGGACACTGATCCTTCCAGCCTTCCCCAGAGGCAAACAGAAGGAAACCCTTTAGGCCAAGAATAGTAAGTTGTTACAGTTAGAGGCAGGGGTCAGGCCCAGGAAGGAGACTGCTGAGAGGATATGGGCAAAGCATGCAGTATCTGCTATGATAAGTTCTGTAATGCTGCCTTAATGACTCCCTATTTTTTTTCGGTTTTCATTATGTCTTTCATTTTTTGGTGTCAATGTCAGTACACTGATAAGTTGCATTTGTTAGGACCTTCTGGGTAGCTAGTGATGAAAATCCCAGCCACACTACTTTAATCAAAGACAAGTGTTTATTGGAAGGACATTAACAGAAGGAGAACCTCAGGGACAGCTGGAATCAGAGACTTAAGTATTGATAGGACTTGTCTCTCTGGTTCTCATTTCTCCTTCTCATGGTAAGACGACATTAGTTTTGCCTATCACAAAACAGCATCCACCAGCTGGAAGGTAACTTGGCCATCAAGACATTCCTCTGAAACTTCATATTTCAGGTTTTTTCACTCTCCAAAATAGACTCTTCTTCTCAATTCCAATTTGAAATGCTGCACTGATTCAACAAATACTTATTGAGCTCCACATCATATGTCATCGGGAAATGCAAATTAAAAGAACAATGAAATACCACTACACACCTATTAGAATGGCAAAAATCTGGTATACTGACAACACTAGATGCTGGCAAGGATGTGGAATAATAAAGACTTTCCCAGGCAAACAAAAGCTGAGGGATTTCAACACCAAGCTTGTCCTATAAGAAATGCTAAAAGGAATTCTTTAGTCTGAAAGAAAAGAATTTTAATGAATGTAAGAAATCATCTAAAGATATGAAACTCATTGGTAACAGTAAGTACACAAATACAGACTACTCTAATGCTGTAATTATATCTTGAATAGGAAGACTAAAAGACAAACCTATCAAAACTTTCTGTGAGATAGATAGTATAAAAATATATAAATGGAAACAACAAAGAGTCAAAAAGTCTGGGGATATGAAGTTAAAGGGTAGACTTTCTTTTAGATTTCTCTTTACTTGTTTGTTTTTTGCAAACAGAGTTAAGTTGTCATATGTTTAAAATAATTGGTTACAAAGTATTTTGGTGAGCTTCGTGGTAACCTCAAATCAAAAAACTTATAACAGATACACACACAAAAAAAAAAAATAAAAAGCAATAAATTAAAACACACTACCAGAGAAAATCACTTTTACACAAAGGAAGACAGGAAGGAAGGAGAAAAGAAAGAGGACCACAAAACAACCAGAAAACAAACAACATGTAATTAGTAAGTCTTTACCTACCAATAATAACATCAAAGGTAAATGGACTAAACTTTCCAATCAAAAGACATATAGTGGCTGAACAGTTAAAAAAAAGACCCAACTTCATGTTTTCTATAAGAAACCCACTTCACCTATAAAACACACATAGAATTAAAATAAAGGGATGGAAAAAGATATTCCATGCAAATGGAAACCAAAAAGAGCAAGAGTAGGTATAATACTATCAGATAAAATAGATGCCAAGACAAAAACTGTAAAAAGAGACAAACAAGGTCATTATATAATGATACAGGGGTCAATTCAACAAGACGATATAACAATTTTAAATATATGTGCACCCAATGCTGGAGCAGCTAGATATATAAAGCAAATATTATCAGAGGTAAAGAGAGAGCTAGATCCTAATATAATAATGACTGGGGACCTCAATATCCCACTTTCAGTCTCTTCAAGGAATGACACCGGGAAAACTGGATACCCATGTGCAGAAGAATGAAACTAGACCCTTATTTCTCACCATATACAAAAATCAAACCAAAATGGATTAAAGATTAATATAAGACCTGAAACTATGAAACTACTAAAGAAAAAAACCTGGGGGAAATGCTTCAGGATGTTGGTCTGGGCAAGGATTTCTTGAGTAATATTCCCCAAAGCACAGGCAACCAAAACAAAATTGGACAAATGGGATCACATCAAGCTAAAAAGCTTCTGCACAGCAAAGGAAACAATCAAATAGTGAAGAGACAACCCATGGAATGGGAGAAAATATTTACAAACTACCCATCTGACAAGGGATTAATAACTAGAATATACAAGGAGCTCCAAGAACTCAATAGGAAAAAAAGCAAATAATCTAATTTTAAAAGAGGGAAAAGATCTGAATAGACATTTCTCAAAAGAAGACATACATTTGACCAACAGGTATATAAAAAAAAAAAACGCTTGAGATCATTAGTCATCAGAGAAATGCAAACCAAAACTACAATGAGATATCATCTCACCCCTTTGTTAAAATGGCTTTTATCAAAAAAGACAAGTAATAATGAAGGTTGGAGAGGATGCAGATAAAAGGGAACCCTTATACACTGTTGGTGGAAATGTAAATTAGAGCAACCACTATGGAGCACATTATGGAAGTTCCTCAAAACACTAAAAATAGAACTACCATATGACCCAGCAATCCCACTGCTGAGTATATATCCAAAGGAGGGGAATTCAGTATATTGAAAAGTTCTGCACTCCTATATTTATTGCAGCACTATTCACAATAGCCAACATTTGGAATCAACCTAAGTGTCCATCACTGGGTGAATGGATAAAGAAATTGTGGTACATATACACAATGGAATATTATATAGCCATAAAAATAATGAAATACTGCCATTTGCAACAACATGGATGAAACTGGAGAACACTATATTAAGTGAAATGATCCAAGCACAGAAAGACAAATCTCACACATTCTCACTCATATGTGGGAACTGAATATTAAAACAATTGATTTCATGGAGACAGAGTAGAATGATGGTTACCAGAGGCTGGGAAGAGTGTGGAGAAAGGAGATATAGTGGGGATGGTTAATGGGTACAAAAATATAGTTAGATAGAATGAACAACATTTGTTAGCACAACTAAGTGACCATAGTCAACACTAAGTTATAGTATACTTTAAAATAACTGAAGGAGTAGAAATAGAATGTTCCTAACACAAAGTATGATAAATGCTTGAGGTGATGAATACCACAATTACCCTGATTTGATTAATTCACATTGTATGCCTGTATCAAAACATCACATGTACCTGATAAATATGTACAACTATTATGTGGCCATAATAATTAAAAATAAAATTTTTTAAAAACGTACTCCTACAAGTAAATATATTTCACTATAGCATTTATCAAATAAAATTTGTTTATTTACATACTTGTCCATCTTATTCATTCTTTCAATTTCATTTCACACTCCAACTTTATTTGTTCATAGAACACTGATTATCTTTTTTTGTTGTCACCAGCACTAATGTATTTTGAAGATCCATTTGTAACTCTTTTAATATTCACATATCATTCCTCTTAAAGTAACCATTGTCCAAGCTCCTCCATTCTCCTGGTTTTACTATTTCTAAATGCTGATGACCTCTGTAACTCTGCCTCCAGGGACAGACCTCCCTCCACAACAATGGAGGCAGAAGATCAGCAGTTGCCAGGGAGTCAGGGGGAGGGAGAGAGATTGACGAGGGAGCACAGGGGATTTTTAGGATATGAACTATTCTGTATGATGCTATAATAGTAGATACATTAATCAAAACCCATAGAATGTGTAACACAAAGAGTGAACCCTAATGTAAATGATGCACGTTAGTTAATAAAAATGTAACAAAATTGGCTCATCAAGTATAACAAAAGTACCACACTAATTCAAGATGCTAATAAAAGGGGAAACTAGGGAGGGGGGGTATATGGGAACTCTGTACTTTCTGCTCAAATTTTCTATAAACCTAAAACTGCTCAAAAAATAAAGTACATATATATTGTTTCATTATTGCTATTGACACATCTTCTGTAAGCCTCCTGACCCTTCCCCTTTCAGTCCCTGTCCTTTTAGGATCCCAGCCCACTGGTAAATCTATAGCCCATTCCCTCTTGGCTCTTGTCTCTCTTTATGCCCTTCACCCACCCTTCAGGCATTCCATGTCCTCATGTTTCTCTTGGCTGAGTTAGGCCACTTCTGGGGCACCCCATGCTCTGATACTTCTCCATCTGGCATCTCTCTTTTTCCCCAGGAAACTGCTTTGTCAGTAAGGGAATCTCAGAGCATGGAACCTAAGCAGCTATCTATTCATTTTGAGGTGTGGATGTAGCACAGATGATCCACCTATATGGTTCAGTCCGTCTGAATGGGATTAACACATTTCTATTTTCAACCATCTTTCTTCCCTACTCCAGAAATTATTTCCTGAAGATCTTAATTTTCTGGAAGCCATGCTGGAGACAGGAGTGATTTAGAAAGATGATCTTTATAATATTCTGCTTAAAGCAGAAGGATTTAAAATATGCCCCCTGTGCTATTTTTCCAAACTAATTGTGGATGTGGTATTAGGGTAATACATATATCAGATGAGATTTAAGGACTTATTTAGTAAATATTTCATTTCTGATACTTTGTGTTTATCACTGTATTATTCTCCTATGGCTGTCATAACAAATTACAACAAACCAGGTAGCTCAAAACAATAGAAATTTACTCTCTAAGTTCTAGAGGCCAGAAGTCTGAAATCAAGTGTCAGCAAGGCCATGCTCACTCCCAAGGCTCTAGGGAAGAATCCTTCCTTTCGCCTTCTAGCTTCTGGTGGTTGCCATAATTGTTGGCATTCCTTGGCTTGTGGCAGCATTAACTCTACTCTCTGCCTCCATCTTCACATGGCCAATCTCCCTCTGTACTTCCCTCTGTGTGTATAAGTGTCCAAATTTCCTTCTTCTTACAAGGACACCAGTCATTGGACTAAGAACCAGAATGACCTCATCTTAATCTGAGTATATCTGCAATGATCATATGTCCATATAAGGTCACATTCACAGGTTCCAGATGGACATGAATTTTAGGAGGACCCTATTCAACCCAGTAGAACTACCCTTCATCTACATGTCAATTACATTTTACAGAGTAGCAGAGACATTGCCTCTCCCCTTACAAGAAATTATAATAACAGGGGCTGGACACAGTGGCTCACATCTGTAATCCTAGCACTTTGGGAGTCTGAAGTAGGAGGATTATTTGAGGTCAGGAGTTCAAAACCATCCTGGGCAACAGCGAGATCCCAACTCTACAAAAAATAAAAAAAGTTAACTGAGTGTGATGGTGCATGCCTGTAGTGCCAGCTACTAAGGAGGCTGAGGCAGGAGGATTGCTTGAGCCCAGGAGTTAGAAGTTGCAGTGAGCTATGATGCACTCCAGCCTGGGTGACAGAGTGAAACTCTGGCTCAGAAACAGGAAAAAGAAAAAAGAAAAAAAAGAAATTATAATAATTATTGTCAAATTATTGAATGAATGCTTACTATTAATATATACCAGTTACATTTATTAACCCATTTAATCCTCTGACAAGTCTATGAAATAGGTGCTATTTTATCTCTATTTTGCAGATGAGCAGAGAGAGTTTATATATGGCAAATATCACCATTACCCAGAAGGAAAAAAACAAGGAGAATAAGCAGTCCTCTTGTATTTTGATGACTTAGAAGGGAAAAGATGTCTTTTCCCTGGAATGGATCTCAGGACAGAGAATGGTTGAGTGCATGAGAAGACAGATACTGGAATCAGTTTTGAAGAAGTGCTCCTAGGCCCAGGAGTACTCCAGAGGTGGCCAGATGTGGAGACTGAATGAGCTGAGTGTTAAGAGCAGCAAAGTTGGGTGACGAAGTTGGGTCATACTGGGCAGTTCATCAAAGGGAGACTGAAATTTCTTGCCTTAGAGCTTCGGTGGTCTGTGCAAGGACTGAGCCAGCCTCCTCTGTCATACCATGTAGGGCCACTCTTCAGCAAGGACACCATGTGGCAGCAGACGAAATGGCCACAGAGGACTGTTTCAACTACCTTTTTGGACTTACAAGCCCCCAGAGTTTTTGTAAGGCATGGTTTGAAGAAACTTCAAGAAGGAAATGCTTGCTTGATTTCTTCCTGAAAGGTAAGCAAATTTCAGAGTTCAATTGAACACCCAATAAATAAGAACCCTCTTTTCTCCCTGGTTCTGTGTCAAATGAAAGATAAGACAAAAAAAAAAAAATGAAACAAATGGAAAAGCAAAATATTATCCTTTTGCTGATAAAGTGGATAACAGTGAATGCAGCTCAAATTTGTGGGCAACTAGGAATCCTAAAACTGAACCTCAGAATTAGAAACTTAATTTGTGGTGCTGGACAGCATGGACACCCCCTCCAAGCCTGAGTGGGAGCAGAACAGAGTCCACGCTCCCCACAGGCAGTCACTCCCAGGAGGAAAAGCAGAGAGAAGAGGAAGCAGCTGAGATATATACCCCCTATTTGCTCTCCAAAACTCAGCAGTCAGAGAGGAGTCACAGGGTGGAGAGAGGCCGAGAGCGTCATGCGAGAGTATGGCAGGGTGGGGAGGAAGTTCCATCCCAACAATGAGGGCAAAATTGAAGCAATAGAAAAGCCATCTTAGCATCTGCACAGTGAGTTTGGGGAGCACTTCACGCTGGCTACACATAAGGATATCTGCGAGAAGCCATCTTCATGGAGCCTGTTTGACGCACTTGGTGTGCTGGATCCTTACAGGGGTTGCACTTAACATAACATTGCTGCATAAACATATCTACCTCTCTTTCCTTCTCTTCTTTTCTTTTGTTTTTGTTTGATTCATGTTTTTTATTGAGTGGATTCTAAGTCAAGCAGCTGTACAGGGTGGCAATTAAAAGCCCAAAGAACCCTGGTTCAGATTCTAGCTCCACTGTCAATAATTATGTGACAGTAGGCAAGTTACTTAGCCTTTCAGGTCCTTACTTCCCTCAATTAAAAATAGAGAAGATAATAGTACCTATCTCATAGAGTTACTGTGAAGAATAAACATGTTGATATTAATTTTAAAACACTCAGAACCCTGCCAGGCATAGAGTGAGCTAGGATATTGATATTGACAATGGCGATGATAATAATGATGATATTCATGATCATTATTATGGGCATTGGCCAGGACTTGATCGATATAGTTTGTAATGTGAGTCCTATTAAAAAATATTTCTGATATATCTTGGGAAACTGTCGCCAAGTGCAGAGCCCAGGGTAGGCAGCAGAGAGCTGGATTTATCCATGATTGGGATTTTGCCAGGAGAATATGATGAAGGAAGAGAAGGGCATAGATCGTGGAACTTAGGCTGGATAATGAGGGAAGCAGAGACATAAAGGGGGAAGGACAGTTAAAAAGATGCCAGGATTAGTGGATTTTTCTGTCTCGTTGAAGTTGAATGGTTGCTGGAGAGATTCTAGAGGGAAAAACTGGTAGGATTCCTGACATTGAGATAATGTGGGAGTTGGGGCTGTTGCCATTATAGTGCAAGTTCTTGCATCTGCCCATGGGAAGAACTGGTTAAAATGAGAGAAAGAGCAAGACCTGAATGGAAGGAAGATCATGGATGGGGAGACCAGCATGCTGGAAGCACTACCAATATGGATATTGAAGTTTATGGGAGGGATGGTGTTAGAGAGAGTGACAGTGAACCAGTGGGTAAAATCTTTCTAGAATGAGGAGTGATTGAGGGATCAGAAGACAATGCCCACCAGGGACTAGGGATTTATATAGTCTGGTGATGTGATATTTAAAGAAGGAAGAAGCTAAGAGTTTTAAGAAGAAGAGAGGGAGAATGAGGAGGACCCCAATGAAACACAAGATGGGCACTTAAACCACCTTCACCTCCATGCTCAGGGGTACAGGAGGAAAGGGAAAGGGAGCAGCCACATCTAGGGAGAGCTGCAAGGGATCCAGGTTCCCAGGGGCTACTCAGTGACAGTAAGAAGGCAAAGTTTGGGGAAAGTGTTAAAGATATGAGGGATTTTGCCGGTGACAATGAGTCCAGAGGACACAATTGAAGGGTTTCAGAAGTTGGAGACAGGTGGGAGATGGGGTCATGGAAAAGGAAGTGGAGAGCCATTGTGGAAATGAAAGCCTGAGAATGAAGGGTCCCCTAGAAGTCCCGGGCTTCTTGAGGCCTCTGTCTTAAACAGGAATAAAGAGCATCATGAGGTTATCACTGGTGGTCTCAAAGCTGAGAGTGGTAGGGAGGGTATGAACATTGAAGACCCCACTAAGGTTACACAGAATTGTGGGTCCCTTCTTCACTCCTGCCAGTGGTTACCAGGAGGTTGAGGGAGCAATGGTCTAATTTCCCAGAAGAATAGGAGCTCTAGGATCCTTCTGGACCAGCTGGGAAAGAAGGTTGTCCACATCTGCATGAATGCGGATAGATGGAGCTATAGAAGGAAGGGCTCCTAAGGAAAAGAATGCACAGAAAAAAGAAGGGAATGCAACCTGTGCTCACAGCCCAGCATGCCCAGAGCCAGTAGGAGATATGAGAACTATGAGGAACTCAGGAGTCTTTGAATTGAATGTATGCATTTCAGTGAGGAGGAAACTAAAGTTCAGAGAAGTAGAGTGACTCCATTATGAGGAATAACTTATGTAATATAACTCAGAAAGCTCCTCTTCAAAAAGTATTAACCAAAAAGAAAACAATGGGCCACTTAAAGGAGTATTCATTAAGAAATAGGCAAAATTTGCTTTAAAATGGTTATCACAATCTGCCTAAAATTTCTGTTAATGGCATTATTATCCATAGCTGCTCCAATGGTGGCACTAATAAATCCACATTATGGAATAGTTGTAATTGATTTTTTTCTTTTACATTTAGTATTATGGTCACCAATGTGTCCTTTTACATGACAAATTTAAAATAATAAATTTTAGAATTTACCATTACAATGCTCCAGAGAAAATTCTTTGAAAAACTACTGATAAATTTAAAATCCTAGTGAATTATATGTCTAAAAGCATTCTTTTAAGTGGAGTGTGAGGAAAAAAAAAAGTTATCCCAAGACTTTTAGAAATTATGCTTTACCAGTGTAGATACAGTTACAGAAAACCTGCATGAGTCTTAGATATATTTTGTTTCAGTGTCATTTGTGCAATTTGATCAACTATTTGATAAATCTAGATTTTCTCAAAGGTGCTCCACTAAATACTATTTCTTAGAACTTGTCTTGGCTATTATAATGACCATAACTCTCCAGTGTAGGCTTTAGGGTTTCCACACTGATACTTTAAGGCCCAAAATTATTCCCACCATAACTCAGAGTAGCATTGGAAACAATTTTTAGAAAGCACAAATTGATTTCATATCTAGGGCCTTTTTGTTTGTAATTTATATGTGTGTGTGTTTATTTATGTAATTTTTATGTTCATTTATGTAATTTGTAACCAATTTCTCTTACCAAAAAGAATCAATCTATTTTTAAAGTGTCATAAGCAATAGGATCACATAACTTTTGCCACAACTCACCCTTATCCATCGATTTGGAAACTACATTCAAGATAATCCTCTCTACCAAGAATTGGCCCTCTGATGTAGCAGCGAGGTGCCATTAACCATCATTTCCACCGACAGCTGAGGTTGTGGTTTTGCATTCAGCGCTTTTTTCCTTGTGTGAAGTATAGAACAAAAGATGTTACTAATGTAATAATGTAAGTAATCAACCGAACCTGCGGTTACTACCATGAAAAGTTTTCTTTCTCAGTAGGAAAGTGTCATTGGTCATTCCCAAGATGTTACATAGGAACAGAAAAAAAGTGAATATTGTTGGCTCTTACATTTTGTCTAGGAAATACAACTGAGTTCCTCGCTTGTGGGTAAAGACAAGTCACTGTGACGACACACACCATTTTTTCGTCAGGAGAGTAGCTAAGCAGGAAGAAGCAACCTTAGATATCTCATTAGAGAATTTCACACTTACGATATTCACTTTGTTTCAATAAATACAAATAGCAAACATAAAAGGTATTGTCTATATACTTAATAAATTTCCTCTTTATAACCTCCTCAGAAGACACACACTGTATCATTGTTTTGCTTCCTTAAATATTTTTCTTTTTCTTTAAAGAGAAATCTAGCAGTTTTTTTTTCCACTTCATCAATGATACATTGAGTTGGTATCTCAAAGAGACTATGAGAACTAACCTCTTTGTTTCTAGAATCAGGCTTTATTCTAGGGCCATGATAGGAGAACCCAGTAAATATAATTGTGAGTGGAGTTCAAATCAGAAGTCCCTTAATTACGTGGTCGCTGGGCTGAAATGATAGATCTAGTTTGGACAGCCCATGCATTGGGCGTCCCTAGATCTTTGCAAACCTTCCTGAATCCAACCCTCTCTCCATCTCCACTACCTCCTCTCTGGCTCAAGTCACCATCCTCTCTCACATGAATCATAGCAAATGTCTTTTAATTGCCATTAAAGCTTCCACCTTCCAATCAGGGCAGAGATTCAGCAGGCATGTCTACCGTCCTCTGTGGTTGGTCAGAGACCACACTGTACAATTTGTTAAATATTTTAATTACCATTACTACCTACCATGCTTTCACATAATAGCCAGAGTGATCTTTGTGGCATAAATCATGGCTTGCCACGCTCCTGATTATATTGGTTTTACCTGGCTGACAACACCTGAAGCCACTAACCTGTCTTAACATCAAGTCAAGGACAGAGAAACAAGCAGGTACTATGTGCCTTCTGAAGTGATGTGATAGGCAGTTCACAGCTCCATCATGAAATATTCTTGCCAAAAGCTTGAAACTGAATCTCTTATGCTTCTACATATAATTCACAATTTAGAGGAAATTCTGAGGAAGAGGGAGATATTAAATGTCTCCATGAAGACAGCAGCAGCAAAATCTAGAAGGTGGGAAATGCTATGGGACATATGACCTGGTTTCTTCACCAAATAAATGGAGGGTGGGGGAAGAGAGAAGAATGTGGAAACTTTTATAGATTTCAGAAATATATCTATCCATTCATTTTGAAGTCTGATCCAACCAAACCAACTATAAGAAAACATACGTGAGATGTCCAATTTGATAGTATTAATAAATTATTGTTAACTTTTTATGTGTGATAATGATATTCCTATTGTGTTTTCTTAAGAGTCCTTATTTCTTGGATATAGTGAAGTATTTATGGATAAAACTATATCTGGAATTTTCTTTAGAATAATCTGGGATGGGAGAGTGAGAGGTGTTGGTGAACCAAGATTGCCAGATGGTGATAATTTTTTAAGCTGAGTGCTAAGTATATTAGGGTTTGTTGTTTGTTTGTTGTTTGTTGTTTGTTTGTTTGTTTGTTTGACTTTCTTGTAAGTTTCAAAATTTTATAAGATTTAAAGATAGTAATAGAAAGAAAACCCTTAAAAGACATTCCTTTACTATCAAAATAAAATACAAACTCTTCATCCTACCCTGATAGTCATGCATGATCTAGTTCCTGCTTCTCCAACCCAGTCTTGTCCCATCCTCTCTGCATACTGTGCTCCAGCCACCCTGGCCCCTTTTCTGTTTCTTGAACACTCCAGGTCTTTCCCACTTCAAGGCCCTTGCACTTGCTATTTCCTCTGCCTAAAATGCCCTTTCTCCAGCAACTCACATGGCTATCTCAACTTTCAAGTCTCAGCTCAAATACAAATGCCATTTCATCTTGGAAATCTGTCCTGAGCACCCTACCTAAAATACCTCCTTGCATACCCACCTCCCCATTACTTTTTATTATATTATCCTGATAATTTTCTTCATAGCACTTACCCCATTATGAAGCTATCTGTTTTGCTATTGTTGTTTTCTTGTTTGTTTTCTGCCTCCTCATTAGATCATAAGCACATTGTGGCTTACAATCTATTAATAAGCCTCCATGAGCCTAAAATAAGGCTATGGTCTCTTTTCATGGCTGTTCCTCAATATCAGAAAAGTTCCTGGCATGCAATGAACACTCAACAAATAGATGTTGAATAAACAAGAGGTTTGTTGAAAATGAACAAACAACCAGGAAAGAGAACTGATATCAGAGACCTTGAGTTAACTGAATACTGCTTCAAACCAAAAGCCTAGACAGTCAGACATGGAGTGTCCAGATTCCCTGGACAGAAATGAGGTAGAAGCACAACCTCAGAGTGATCTAACATGTTTCTCTCTGTTGGCCCAGAGATGATTCATCTCTAATAAAACCTGGGATTTCCAGAGTAGTGGTGTCACCATATGGCTAGATGTGAGTAGTAGACGGTGTCTAAATATATGAATGCCCCTACAACTTCACCAGGTCAAAAGGTGGTGTGGGGGCAGATCCACCACAACCAAACTCACATCACTCCTCCCTCCTTCAATCCTTACCCCTCTTAGAGGTACATGAAATTATGGATCTCTGAGAGATTAAGATTCATGGACGCCTGAACTCCCCAAAGCAAACTAGGATAGGAATGAGCAAGAGAAAGTATCAACACATCAACATGGTAGTCATTCCTGTTGTTTTTATCCTTAAAAATACTACCGGGTGAGATTTGGGAATGTGACCCACAACCAAAGCTTCTTTTTTTTTTATGATTCTTATTTCAGCATATTGTGGTGGTACAAAAGTTTAGGTTACATATATTGCCCTAGTCCCCCCGCCCCGCCCCCTGAGTCAGAGCTTCAAACGTGTAACCAAAGCTTCTTATTGACTTCCTCCTGGAAAACTGATCTGAGTTCAACATTGAGATCATCTTCTTACCTGGGACCTGGATTCCTGACCTGAGGGTGAGTATTCCAAGACTATGACAGAGTCACAGTCTTAATAAAACAACAGTTCTCTGGCTTCCTGCTCTGAGAATGCCTTTCCCAAGATCACAAGCCAGCTAAACAACTCTGGCACATTCATGGCAGACAGGACAACTTCAGGAAGGCTCACAGATGACATTGGCACAATAAATCAAAGTTAAAACCATCTCCCAGGTCACCAAAGGGTTACATATAATGGACCAGTCCGGTGAGGTAATATGGAAGTGAATGCATATAAACTCTAGCTGCTCAGTGAGGCCCTTGAAGTAGATTAAATCATTGATTCAATTCTACTCTTTATCATCCTATTAGAGCTATTCATCCATGCCCCTTTGCCATATTACTACGACTATATTAGACAGTTTATTTTCCCGCCCCACTGATGTTGGGATTGGCCAACTGACTGGATTTGGCCAATGGAATGTTAACAAATATTATGTATACGGAAGCTTAAAGCATGCTGTGTGATTTGGCTTGGCCTCTTGCTCTTCTTCCATATGGCATGAAAAGAGCATACCCTAGGTTGTCACTGGCTGTAGAATGATTTGTGGCATATACCTGTAACTGGGCCAGCAGTCTGAAGCGTATAGCAGAGCAGCCCAAGCTGACCCAGAGATCCATGAACAAGACGTCATTTGAAAACACTGAGATTTGGAGATGATTTGTTATGCAGCATTATCACAGGACATATTAATCCTCAACATGGAAATTCAGAGCTCAAACCTCAGTGAAATGATTCCTTCTGTCCCCATCATTAATGAAGTTGTCATTGATTTGTTGGACTGAGGATGGTTTCATCCACACCAGCAGCCCACTGTGTGATGAACCAGACTTCAGCCAATGAAAATTCCCCAATTATCCAAAGTAGAACTAATGCAGACTGTAAATCTCCATCAAGAGAGACTTATGTATTTTTGCTTTTGGGAGCTGCTACTATTTCACTATGAGGGAAGGGTCTCGAGAATTAACCTACATTATTCTTGATTCACCCGGTCAAGAATTTATGTTGGTGGCATCAGAACAGGTTCTCACTGATAACCCAATAACTTCAAAGCAGGTTGCATTAAAGTTCTTTTACAAATACTATTGTCAGTTGACGCATTATCCACGTCAAACCTGACTACTACCCAAAGTGAAAATGCAAAAAACCCCTTATGCCTTCCACGTTCTCCAGTGTTCTCCAGCTCACGGATCCTACAGCCACTGTAAATGGAGGCAAAGCATCTTTACTCAGAGCTCACAGATTACTTCCTAGAATCAGCTTCCAAGCTATGACTTCCTATTGTAGATTATGTTTGTGGCCCTTATTCTTCACCCAACGTTTCATCCACACCCTTTGT
This sequence comes from Lemur catta, assembly GCF_020740605.2. Taxonomy (NCBI): domain Eukaryota; kingdom Metazoa; phylum Chordata; class Mammalia; order Primates; family Lemuridae; genus Lemur; species Lemur catta. Next base: position 44,606,638 of record NC_059133.1, on the reverse strand, counting down.
CACGTGCCTTTACAGTTCCTCCTGCTAAAGGGACAGAAATATTCCTTGGCTCCTTGTCTTTGGATTTGACATGCACTGGCCAATCAAATAAGGAAAACATGACAATCTGGCAGTTCTGAGCATAGGCTTTGAGAGAGAGCTCAGGCCTTAAGAGGTCTTGGGTGTTTACACTCACCCCCTTAGGTCCTGGGAAGAGGGTAAGAGATAGTGGGAGCAGAACCAAGCCAAGATGGGCAGTGCCATCCAGTCAAGCCAAGCCTTGGTTAACACACCCTCACATGGTAACACACCCCCAGATAGAGAGCTAAATGAGTACTTACTGTGTGCTGCTGATGTTTGAACATAACAAACTGATATACTTTTCTATCTGCTTTTTAAAAAATTATTTTAGGTTTATATCATTTATCTATACTACCTTTTACACCTACTTATTGATAAAAGCTCTTTATATATTAAACATATTAAGCATTTGTCATAATTTTTTTCCAATTTTTTTGCTTTTTAAATTTGTTAAAAGTAGTTTCAAATAAATTCTTTTTAAAATTTTTGACTAAATAAGACCCATTGATCTATTTTTCTATGATATTGACTGTTATTTTTATATTTACAAAACTGATCATCAACCTAAGATCAGTTAACTATTACCCCTATTTTGAATGGAACATGTTTATTTGTATATTTAGGTCCTATAGTTAAATTTGGAAAGTTTTCTATACTTATGCCTTTGTGTATTGCTGCTGTTCCAATTCAGGGCAGAGAAGTTCTTTTTGACGATACATCTGTATTTCTTAGGTTTTGCGGTAGAGGCCATAGAGGTAGAACTCATTCGATATAGAAGGATATTAACAGAATACCAGATGAAATGCTGAAAATTTTGAATTAGGAGTCCTGAGGACACAGGAAAGCTATCTAGTTATTAATGAAATGATACAAACTTTCCCCTTTTATCCTTTATGTGTCTTTTCGTTTTTCTTAAGTAACAGAGCTTCTTAAGAGACAAAGGCCTGAGCTGGAAGCCTAAAATTCTGATCTACTGTTCCCCAACGTCTGAGCAGTATCCCACCTCCTGCAACCATGTAAGAAAACAATTACCCAAAAAGCTGATTCAGTAGAGGCCACAAAACTCCTGGGAGAAGGAGAAATATTAGTCATCAAGAGCATCTCTGAGTGAAGACTATACCTTTGTCAAGAATATGCTCCATTCACCAAGCCTTGAATCATCAAGACCAACCCACAACCTCAGTGACCGGATGAGGCAAGTTGCATTCTGTGAGCTCTTTGTTTCGCTTTAGCACCTTCTACATTCTAGGAAGTCAAAACTGCCTACTCCAGGAGACCAGGTGATGATAGAGGGGCTCTCACTCCAGGACATTCTCCCATTTTATACTTGTTTTAAACTCATTTTATACTTGTGTTTGCTAATTTGTTGCCTATTTCCCATTAAAAGAACATAATCCCCATAAGGGTAGAGACTTTTTTTGTTTCCTGTGCCTAGAACTGCGCCTGGCACAAGTAATTATTGGTTAAATGATTTGCAGTAGTGTGAGCAGTGAACGATGACTGAGGAAGTAGGGGACAAACACAGGCAACTCTTTCAGGAAAATCAGTGGCAAACAGAAGAATAGGGCTATGGCTAGAGGTTGAAGGTGAGCTTGAGGCAAGGTTTCTTTCTGCCACAGAGGTTTTTACACATTTATATGCTGAAGAAAGAGATTCAGGGTGGGAGAGATTGAAATTCGAGCCGCGTGCTCTTTTCCTAATGTAATGTAACTGGAGGAACAAATTGACTTCCATCTCATACTTTAAGAAGCGAAGCAAATCAGTTTTAACCCTTATCTTGTTTCCCTTGAGTGACATCTAGAGATAAGTCAGAAGTACTAAGTCTTTTCTAGCTCTGCTTCATCTCAAGATTATCACTTGTAGGAATTGGTGTCTTCCAAGATATTTTCTGTGAAACAAAGACACATGATGTTACCAAGTGCTTATAAAGCTAACACATGCTTGGAACAATCATCTAGAAACTCAGGTGAAACAAAGTTACAGAGTTGTTTTAGTGTGGAACTTCTCTACCTTTTAATATTCTAATGTGTGTTATAATTCCCCATATAGAAACTATATTAATAGTTGGTACCATTTTCTTAAACTTGTTAAATAAATACTTTTGTAAGTTTAAAACAAGAAAACTATTAACATATTGGGGAAATGGTATGTATCCCATGGAACAGAGTGAGAAAAGCTGATTTCAGTCACATGATTGTGTTTTTCTTAGGAGCCAGAGACACCTTAGTTTGTGTTGAGTGCTGGCATTGAGGGCCAGGGGATCTGTATTTTTATGATGACCATATATTTTTGATGTGGTGTCAACTTCAGTTATGTGGTCCCATCGTCCCTCCAAGCACTTCAGAACTTTTCAAAGTTTGTGGCCCCATTTTTTATTCAGTAAACACATTCACTATATATAGAGAGAAATCATCTGGCGAATCAAGAGCACATAGTTTTCCATTGTTAAGAAATTGTTTCTGGCCAGGCACCGTGGCTCACGCCTGTAATCCTAGCACTCTTGGAGGCCGAGGTGGGAGGATCATTTGAGCTCAGGAGTTCAAGACCAGCCTCAGCAAGAGCGAGACCCCGTCTCTACTAAAAAAATAGAAATTATCAGGACAACTAAAAATATATAGAAAAAATTGGCCAGGCATGGTGGCACATGCCTGTAGTCCCAGCTACTCAGGAGGCTGAGGCAGAAGGATTGCTTGAGCCCAGGAGTTTGAGGTTGCTGTGAGCTAGGCTGAGGCCATGGCACTCTAGCCTGGGCAACAGAGTGAGACTCTGTCTCAAAAAATAAAAAAAATAAAATAAAATAAAAAAAGAAATTGTTTCTGCCATTTAGTAGTCATCAGATAACTGAGAAACTTACCTGAGAGAAAGTAAGGCACACATGTGACTCAGGGAAGCGTGAAGCCTTCCAGATTATGGTTTTAGTCTGTTTCCTGATAATTATGTGATGTTTCTAAAAATACTTAACCTCCCCAAGCCTCAGTTTCTACATCCACATAGATTATGAAAACAAAATCAATAATACATTTACAGTCTACTCCTCAGTCATTGTGAGGATCCTTCAGATCTGTGCAAACATGTCACCTCATCAATGAGTTTTCCCTGAGCGCACCAAAGAGCAAACCCCCGTCCCCATCCCTGTCGCCCTCCCAGCTTGTCTGTTCTTCCTAACACTGGTCATCATCTGACATCCTTTATATTTACTTCTGTGTTTATTTCTGTCCCCACCCCCATCTAGAATAGTATTTTCACCTGTTTGACAGAGCCTGACACACAAAAAATAAAATAAATAAATCTTGGTTGGCTAAATGAATAAAAAGTAAAATGTGATGAAATTTGTGGAAACACTTGGAAAGCTATAAACTTATTTAGAATAAATCAGCAGAATTGGAAATAGTTTCAATGAAATCAGCTACAAAGTGAAAGCTCAATCTGTATTTTTAGCCAAGCTTGGATCACACTGGGAAATTAACCAACAAGGAACACTCATTGTGGGCTCCAGTGGCCGCAGAAGCCTTTTATAGAGCAAAGAAGACTATGAGGTAAATATAGAATCTGGCTTGAAATAGAAGAGCGAAGAGGACGTAGCAGATGAACAGACGGGCATGCACAAGGACGTGAGAGCAGAAATAAGCTGGTCTCATGCGGGAAGCTTTTGAAAACACAGAGTGGTCTTAAGGGAATCGTACATGTCAAAGGGTAACAAGAGATGGAGTTGTAAACTCGCTCTTCACTTATTCTACAAATTCCTGTTGAACACCTGCTCTACGCTGAAGCTTTGGTTAGGGCCGGTGAGAACAGCAGGACTGCTGAGGACTCCCCGAACGTCAGGCTAACAGTTGGAAAATGCTCTTGCCATCTCCGGCAGTTATTTTAAGGATGAGCAAGACAGCGTCCCCAAAGTGCTCTGCAAGCCACTTTGCTCTGTAAGAATAGACATCTGTATCATTACCCAGCTGGAGACTGATGTGGGGAAGGCAGCATGTCACACTATGCGCTTAACCAGATGGCCACAGCCAATATATTTCTGAGGATCATGCAGTGTGTCAGAATCCAGAAAGCACAGTTGTGGGGAGAGTAGAAAGGCTATAAAATAAACTAAGCAAAGAAAATCAACAAGATAAGTTCATAGAATGGGGATAATTTGGAGGAAGTAAGCAAGGTGATTTGATTAGAGTTACTAGGGGTTGATGAGGAAGCTTTAGCTGGGTCAGAAATGTCATCTCAAAGGAAGGGACACTTGAGCTGAGGCCTGATTACAAAAGCCAACTATGCAGAGAACTGGAAGAGGGTATTCCACGGGGAAGAAGTAGCAAGTGCAAATGCCCAAGACAGAATTGAACTTGCATGTTTCAGAGACAGAAAGGTCAGCAAGGCAACAAGATCAGAGAGGAAGGCTAGGCAGCTCTTACAGGTCCTTCTTGGCCAGATAATAAGGTTTGTTCTCAGTGTAAGAGAATCCATTAAAAGATACCAAACAGGAAAAGGATGTGCTTTGATTTACACGTCTTAAGTTCTCTCTAGAAGCTGTGATGAAGCTGGATTCAGGGGCACGGGTGAGTGGAGACAAAGGGACCAGTTAGAGAAAGTGCTTTTGCAATGCCCAGGTGAGACATGGCAGTGACACAGGCCAGGTATGCAGATGGGGGTAGGAAGAGCAGAAGAATTCAGGGTATGTTCTGGAGGTAGAACTGAAGGGCTGTAATGATGAATTAGGCTTGGTGTATGAGGGAAAAGAAGAAATCATGAATCCTTGCAATCGTAAAGATGACCCTAGCAATTGAGTAGGTGATAACTTATCATGTAATAATAATAGCTTATGCTTATAAGGTTTGTGCTGTATGTCAGTCATGGCTCTAACCCCTTTCCATATATTACCTCATTTAAACCTCACAACAACCCTACAAGATAGGCACTATTACCATCATACCTGTTGTACAGATAAGGGAGGGAAGGGACAGAGAGATTAAGCTCACCCAGATATTAAATTACAGCCTATATTTTAACCTTGGCATTACTGCCTTCAGTCTGTGTGCTCAACTATGACATCATTCTGTCTTGTATTACCATGTGGCTGAAGACTAGAGGATGAACTGATTTTAGAAGGAAAAATAAAATTTCTGGTTTTGACATACTATTTTGAGATGCCTTCCATGGAAATATCAAGTACATAGTTGGGTGCTTGAGCATGGACTTCAGGGGATAGTTCAAGCCTGGAGACATTAGCACACTGATAGCATTTAAAGCCATGGGGGTGAGTTAGATATATCTAGAGCTATGGAGTACATAGGGATTAGAAGGGGCTCAAGGTCTATTCCTAGGTCTCACAATTTATAGAGTTCAGGTAGAAAAGAAACTCAGTAGCAAGATCCAGAAGCAGCATCCAAATGAGGTAGAAAGAATCCCAGGAGAGTGCGGACTCCCAGACATTGAGTGATTAACATGTGGCTTCATTCTCAGCCTGGCCCTGTCTTCATGGTGGCAAGACAGCCTACACCATCCACACTTAAGGTTCATAGAAAAGAAAGAGACTCTTTACCTAGGGCCCATCTACAAATCCTGGCATTCACTCTGCTTGGGCCTTCTGGGGTTGTGAGCCCATTCCTGAATTCTGCACCGTTCACCGTGACCAGGGAGCCCTAAGGGAGGATCCCATTCACAACGTAAGCTGAGACTCCACCATCCACTAAACATTGCAATTTATCACCAGAATTTTGAAAACTACCATGACTAAAAAATACCAGCAGGAACATATTTCTGTGAAGAGAATGCTTTCTCACAAGTTCCAAAAAGAAGTGTCAAAAGACCATCTTATGCAAAAGTTAGTGACATTTGTGGCTGTCCATCTCTACCCCAAAAATACCTTCCCAGTCTAAGCCGCACTAAGCCTGACCTAAAAGGACTCGACTGTAAAGGGTATGGGTAGATGGAAAAGAGAAAATCACCAGGGCCTCATTTTGAATCAACTGCTTTGGAAACAGTTCTATTTAAAGGCAACTTGACCACATGGTTGGGAAGCCATTGCACCCACTCTGTGCAAGAGTTTCTGTCCCGCCACAGTCAGTGAGGTTAGGAAACAGCCAGGGCTAGGATGTTTAACATCCTTGGCAACAATGGTCTCTTGGTTCCTTCTCTGTATCTCTGAACACGCTATCCACTCGTTTATTCATTCAATAGAAGTTTCTTGAGTACTTACTCATGTAAGAAACTGATTAAGATACTAGAGAGACAACAGTGAACAAAACATATGAACATCCTCCAATCATGAAACTTAAATGCTAGTAGGAGACAGACAATACTAAATAAAAATAATATTAAGCAATTTATATAGTATGTTAGAAGCTGATGCCTGTTATAGAGAGGGGGAAAAAAAGATGTGGAATGTCATGGTAAGAGGTTTGCAATTTTAAAAAGGATAGCCACAGTTCTTGACACTTTTTTCTACCTTTATTTGAGGAGAGTTTATTTATGCCAACTACCTTTGTTTAAGAAGTTTTTTTCCTACTAAGTTAAAAATATAAAGCCAGTGATACATGAAGCTATTTAATGGAGGGGGAAGAGTGTGGCTCCAGAGTACACTAGCGCATCAACCCTGGTCCTTAAAGGATCAGAGTGCATTTGTGGGAAAGGTGAGCATGAATTACTCATCCCAAATCATCTGAGATTTCTGATTTCTTTTTCTCAAGGCGTGGAAGGAATCAGAGGGAGTTTGGAGAAGCTTTGGACAGGACCTGAATAGGCAAGTGATGTGTTCCTTGACACTGGAGGTTTCCCAGTCTCCACCTCTACCTTCCACAGCAGCTGCAAACACCTACGTTGATTTCTGTGTTCCTCCCTCTCCCTTGAATACCCAGAGCAGCAGAGAGCTTGTGTGGAGCACCCCACAATCTAGGCTGGGGGGTGCAAGGAGAAGCCATCCTCATAGCCATCTCTTGCTGAGAGACGTTGGCCTGGTTAGGGTGGCGACGAGGCACAATGTGCTTCTCCAAGGTGTGTTTCTCTCTATTAAATTATTTGAAATGTAAACACTGATTAAAATGTACATTTGTAATCAGATTCAGGTAAGATTTCAAACTCACGAAATAGATGGCATGTATCTCAAAAAACATGTAAATAGAGTCTACATATGAAAAGATGATCAATTTAACAAGTTTTAAGGAGGAGGCAAACTAAAATAATATGATATCATTTTTACCCACTACTAGACTGGTAAAAATTTTCAAATAATGATAATATCTAAAGCTAACAAGAATGTGGGGGAAATTAGTGATAAAATATTTATAAAAAGTAATTTGGTAGTATTTAGCATATATTCTGACCCCACAATCCTGCTTCTGGAAAGCATTTCCATAAAAATAAAAGTACAGATTAAGAAATACATTTACAGAGTCTCATTACAGCCTGTTTTACATGAACAAAAAAACTGAAGCAAACTGGAATGGTTGAGTAAATTGTGCTGTATTTATTCCATGGAATATTTTGCAAATACTAAAATAAATAGTATCTATATAATATTTTATATGTAAATATATATTTGTGTGTATATATATATATGCATACGGATACATATGCATACGAACATACCCATACATATGTATATATACATATACATACCTGGAAAGATATTCCTGATGTGTTAAGTGAGAAGAGCTAGTTGAAGGGTAGAATAAATGGTGTGATATCATTTTGGTTCCTTAAAAGGGGAAAGAGACTCTATATGAACATATAGTTTTTGTTGGTGGTGGTGGTAAAAGATACCAAATTGTGGAAAGAGCCCCAGCAAACTGCCGTCGTTGTTTCTACTTGGGAAAGTACAGGTGGAGAGGCAGGGAGATATGATTATTTTTAGTTTATATGCCTTGATGTTATTTCAATTTTACAATAAGCACGTCATTTTTTTGTAATTTATAAAAACTCTAATAAAGCATGAAAAGGAAAAGCAAAGAAATGACTATGAGAAAGCATAGCCCCCCCAACCCCGATAAGGATTTATTAAGAGCAGTTGGGGATGCATTTGGAAGAGGATAAGTTCTAGCTGTTGAAAGTACCCAAAACCTTGCCATTTAAGAACAGATGTGAGGACCTGGAGCTATTTAGCCTGGAGAAGAGAAGATTAGGTGGGAGGAGATAATGAACCTGGGATGAAAACAAGAGGAAATGATGGTTGTCCCCAAATATTAATATTTAAAATGTGGCTGTGGTACTCGATGTCCATGCTCCCCCTCTCTCCACAGTATAGAGCCCTCGACTTCTAACTGGATATGTGGCTTCAGGTTCTGTCTTCCTTGCAGCTAGGAGTGACTATGTAACTAAGGTCTGGCCCTTTTCTGTACAATACACATGGTGTATGTAACTTCCACCTTGTCCCTTTAAAAGGAAGGGGCAAGGCCTCCTCTTCCTCAATGTATCTCCTAACTAATCCACCTGTCCTGTAGAAGATGGGTCACAATTACTCTATACCCCAAGTTGTGGAACTAGGAAAAATATGTAAGTTTCAAAAGGATAGATTTCAGATTAATATGAATAATTTTCTAGTAGGCAGGATTATGTACAGATAGAAAGGGCTCTGTAGAAGGTAGTCTTTCTTACTTGTAAGTGGCCAAGCATACTAGATGGGGCAGTGTTATAAAGAAGATTCTGGTGTAAGATGTTGGACAAAGTGGCCTTATTGGTCCTTCCAAATTATGAGATTGTAGGCTTCTGTGAAGTCCAAATTTGAAAGCATTTCTGTGTTTGGCCAAAATGAAATGCTAGAATCTCATTTCAATGCATTTTTATGAGTCCTCATTTACTAAAAATCAGTAGAAAATGTAGAACCCTAGAGTCACCCTAGACTATTTTCTTGACTCCAATCCCCCCTTAACCAGCTGGTCACCAGGATCTATCAATTTTACCTCCTAAATATCTCCCAAATCCATTTCCCCTTTTCCAGTCTGACTGCCATTGCTTTCTTCCATTGTTTCATTCAAAAAATAATTTCTGAACACCTGCTACCTGACAAGCACCATGGACACAGCACTGAGGACACGATAAGATCAAGTCTGTGCCTTCATGAAAGACATAAACAAGCAAACAGAAAATTACAGAACACTGTGATAAGTGCTATTCTGAAAATATGCTATGCAAACGGGCATCTAACCCCGCCTACAGTGCAGGGCAGTGGGGATCAAGGAAGGCTTGCTGGAAGAGGTGGCACCTGAGCTGAGTCTTACAGGATAAATTATCTCAATCCTCACCTCCTCAGTGAACTGTATGCCGACCTCACCCTGCTGCACTTTGTATGTGTCTCCATCTCACTGCAGTACTGCTTGGATTACACCATCTCATTGTGTCTTTGTATCAGTCTTCCTTCCTAGGTTCTAAATGGCTGCAGAGAAACTATGGGTTTCACTTATTATGACCTCAGCCATGACAGCGTGACTGGCAGACTGTAAGCATTCAATTGATGTTTATAGAATCGACTGGGTTTCATTTCAGTTCAAACTCACAGCCGTAGCGAACGACATCCGTTCTTATGGATTCTTATGTTGACAGTAATTCACAGCACAGTTCTGCGTCTGTGTTTGAGATTTTCTCCGGCTCCTCTTGCTCAGCCTGACTGAGCTTTCACTTTTCGTTCCTACTCCTGGGTGTACATCTGAACAGACCAGAAGCCTCACTAACAGAAAGGCAGTGACTCCGATGGCTTCTCTCCTTCGGAAGCTGCATCCACCGTGGCTACCTGACCAGGGCTAAGGGAGAAGGTCAAGGACGGTGCCGCCATCCTGGCATCCTCTGCCAAGAGCCATAGTCATCAGAACCGTGGGATGACTGACGAGGTGAGCGCACTTTCGTCCTTCCACCTTCGGAAAAAATGACAGGAGCTCTGAAACCTGTTTGAGACCTAAACATCGTGGCTTGACTTTTTCTAAACTGGTATCTGTGGGTAGGTTAAAATGATCCGCTTCTAATTTCATGTATTTCTAAGTTTAAGGCAGAATGAGACAGTGGAAATTCATTATAAATGCAGCGTTTCCCAATGTGTGAGACACATTCTGCCCTGGGGGTTTGCAAGATGATTCTACAAAGACGTAGGATGTAGGACGCATTTTAGTTAAGAAAGTATTTGTTCAAGTAACCTATTTTTAGAGTTATTTATTTGTTTACCTTTTATTTGGGTCAAGTAAAACAATGTGTTAAATTCATTGTTATGCAAATAGTAGTATAGGAGCTCCTGGGGATTGCAGCTGGGAAGCACTGTCACATCCCATTCCTCAAGGTCGCTTACACACAACAGGCCTGCCCCACACAGCCCATATTCTGATATGGTGGGGACAGTCAATAAGCAAGCATGGCAGTGGGAGAGGAGTGGTTTAGAGAAAAGTGGAGCAGGGGTAAGGAGTTGACGTGGGACAGGTGGCCTACTGTGGAGGGCAAAGACCTGAAGGAATTCAGGGTTAGCCAGGTCTCTCGACCTCACTGACAGTTCTGTCCAACACTCCACACTACTCACAGGCACCCAAGCTCCTCCTGCTCTACCCTGTGCTAATGGTTGTTCAGCTTCTTCACTTCTGATACATGTTGACAGACAAAACGCTTTAATGGGACATTCAGCCTCCTTGGTATAACCCAAGAGGGCTCTACCAGAAGGGATCTCTCCCTCTGAATGCTAAATGGGTTTTGGGTCTATTCAGCTTCTCATGGGTACTCAGAGATGTACAGCCATGTCCCCAGATTTAACCATCTCTGGTTCTGATAAAGTCCAGGGTGGGACGTCAGTATCAGAGGGTTTCGCCCCTGAGCCCATGGTGACCCCACCAAGACACAGTGTCCTCACCAGCACTTGTCTTCTCGGCTTCCTTTTCAATATATCAGTCATTACTCAAACACACTAAAACTGTGCTTTTTATTCCTGGAATTTAAAAAAAGTTTATGAATAGGCACCAGCACGTAGAAATTGCTTTTTCACTCAGTGATGACTTTTAAATTCCTATATTGCTTCTGACCGAGTTTAGCCACCTCTTGACTGTTTTGGGAAAACCAAAGAACTTGAGAAACAAACAAAAACACTGAATTCAATCACTAAAAAATATTGGAGAGGCAGATGAAATTTTATCCCTAAGGACCTAAAGTCCACATGATAAATATTTCTTTGCTGACTGGCAAATGAATGCTTCCCAGCCCTTCTGATGCCTGGGGACCCTAAGCAATGGGTGGTAACCAGGACTGGGGACTCTGGGCTCTATGGAGGTCCAGCACAGTCAGACTCAGCAGTGAGGGGTACCTGCTCCTGGAAGACACTGAGTGCCCTCAAAGCGGGGCAAGGAAGGGCTGTGGGTGCACCATCTTCCCTCTGGTGCATGGCAAAGCCAGGGAGCAGGTCCCTAATCCTCCAGGTCCCAGCTCTTCCAGACGCTCCTCAGGAAAGAAAGCTGCTCAAGAAGACTTGGGTTTACAGCACAAGATGAAAAGAGTTCTCCAGCCTCCCCTCACCTGTGCCCTGCTGCTCACCACACCTTTCCTGTCCTGTGCACTTGTCTAGGAATGTGGTCCCCAATAGAAACAAGGCATGGGACAACAGTGTATTGAAGGGAAAGGCAGAAAGAGCCAACATGGTTTTTTTTTTTTTATTTCAGCATATTATGGAGGTACAAATATTTAGGTTACATATATTGCCTTTGCCCCACCTGCGTCAGAGCTTCGGGCATGTCCATCCCCCAGACGGTGCACACCACACCCATTAGGTGTGAATATACCCATTCCCAATCCCCCCTCCCACCTGCCCAACACCCGATGAATGTTACTACTAAATGTGCACATAAGTGTTGATCAGTTAATATCAATTTGATGGTGAGTACATGGGGTGCTTGTTTTTCCATTCTTGTGATACTTCACTTAGTAGAATAGGCTCCAGCTCTATGCAGGATAATACAAAAGGTGCTAGATCACCACTGTTTTTTGTGGCTGAGTAGAACTCCATGGTGTACATATACCACATTTTATTAATCCATTCATGTATTGATGGGCACTTGGGTTGTTTCCACATCTTTGCAATTGTGAATTTTACTGCTATAAACATTCAAGTGCACATGTCTTTTTTATAGAATGTCTTTTTTTCCTTTGGGGAGATTCCCCGTAATGTGATTGCTAGATCAAATGGTATTTCTACTTGTAGCTCCTTGAGATATCTCCATATTATTTTCCACAGAGGTTGCACTGGTTTGCAGTCCCACCAGCAGTGTATGAGTGTTCCTGTCTCTCCACATCCACACCAACATTTATTGTTTTGGGATTTTTTGATAAAAGCCATTCTCACTGGAGTTAAGTAATATCTCATTGTGGTTTTGATTTGCATTTCCCTGATGATTAGAGATGTTGAGCATTTTTTCATGCGTGTTAGCCATTAGTCTGTCTTCTTTTGAAAAGTTTCTGTTCATTTCCTTTGCCCACTGTTTAATGGGGTTGTTTGATTTTTTTTCTTGCTGATTTTCTTGAGTTCTGTATGGATTCTAGTTATCAGCCCTTTATTGGATGTGTAGCATGTGAATATTTTCTCCCATTCTGTAGGTTGTCTGTTTGTTCTCGTGATAGTTTCCTTGGCTGTGCAGAAGCTTTTTAATTCGATCAGGTCCCATTTATTTATTTTTGTTGTTGCTGTGATTGCCTTTGGGGTCGTCTTCATAAATTCTTTGCCTAGGCCAATGTTTGTAAGAGTTTTTCCAACATTATCTTCTAGAATTCTTATAGTTTCATGCCTTAAATTTAAGTCTGTTATCCACCATGAGTTGATTTTTGTGAGAGGTGAAAGAAGAACTAGGTGGTGGGAAAGCACTGATGAAAAGAGCTGCTGAGGACAATCTGTGAAGACCTTAGGGAAGCCCTGCCTGTTCCTACCACAGGGGACCAAATCATGGTGCTGTCCAAGCATAGCAGGGACATAACAGCCACCTGGTGGAAGTGAATTGACTGGCTGCTCAGAACACACCGTCAGACACTTCTCATGTCTTCCAGGTTGTGGGCCACCAACAGTGAAGCAGAGTCCCTTTAACACAAAACCATGGTTAAGCCATATTACTCATTTAACCAAAGGACTAACTGTGTAAATGAGGTTGTCAGACATTTCAAAAGTTGACTGTCGTGGACTTTGAGGTGGATTTAGACTTTTATTTGGCTTCTCTCTCTACTTTCCTAATCATACAGCACCCAGAAGGAATGTTATCAGTCTTCAGCATCATTTCAACATCGTTACTCGTGGTTCTTGTGTCTTGGGTTATCTGTCGAAAGTGTCCCTGGTAAATCATTCCAAGTTAGTTGATTTATGTATCCTGTCTGATCTGACCTGGTTGCTACCCCTTGCACTCAGTGAAATTCTAGCATGCTCTGATGAAAAGAACATGAAAGAAACACAGTTTGTTTAATTAAAATCAAAATCTGTTAAAAGCTAAGTTCACACTGGATTTAATAATTTGCAAGACATCAAGTAGACAATAATCATATACATAACATCTATTTAAGTCTCAAAAAGTAAATAATATATTGTATTCAAAATATCTGTCATTTTTCCTCTACAAGTATTACATGAGTTAATTTAGGTTATATATTAATACCTTTAAATTAAATTTATATGAAGTATTTGAGAATAACAAAACATGTTCAGGATGGAAACATTCTTCAAAAATTCAGAAAATGTACAAATTAGTGGTAATTAACATATCTCCAAAGTTTTATTATATTAAATCATTGTCATCTCATCTATTCTGAATCACCTATTAATAAGTTGCTGTCAGTATGATGGACAAAATTTTTTTAAAAGAAATAGAGTGTTATAAACTCATTTCTAGTTGTTTTCATTATATTTCAAAGTAACTATCAAATCGATGTACTTGACTTCTTAATTTACTGAATGCTTTCCAAGAATTTTTTAATCCAGGAAAGAAGAATATCCAGTTCACTGATGGCCTTGTAGATTCCTTTGTTTCCAATCTGCAGAAAAAAATATAGATATAGATACAGCAGAAATTTTTCATATTTTAAAAAACAAAGTATTCAAAACTAAGGAGTTGGAATTCTTACCTTATAAAATATTCTTTTCATTCTAGTAATGGATTTCATTTCTCTAGCTGATGAATCACAGGAAATCTAAGAAATCAATAGAAAGTACAGATAATATTGTTAAAGAGGCATTACTCTTCCTTCCATTCAAACAAATATTTATTGAGCAGGAATTATGTTCTGGACAGTGGGTGTGCACTGGTAAACAAATAAAACATGGTCTCTTTCCTCACAGAGCTTACAGTTTCATGGGGGAAGCAGATGAAAAATAAGAAAACAAACAAAAAATTAAAATTGACAAATTACAATTAAAGCTATGTTGGCAATGCACAAGGCTCTATGACAGGGCTTTATGGGAACAACCTGTTTTCAATTGGGTGGTCATGATGGGCTCATTCAAAAAATGACATTTCAATGAGATCTGAAAAATGAGAAGGAGCCAGCTGTGTGAAGTGAGGAGAGGAGAGAGGGAGTTCGGGAGGAAATACAGGAGAGAGTATCTCAGGCAGAGGGAAAGGTGTTGCAAAGGCCCTGAGGCATTAAAGACCTTAGTGCTTTCCAGAAACTCTAAGAAAGATAGCATGGCTAGAGCAATTAAGCAAGAGAAATGTGGGAAGCATGAGAGATGTGAGAATGACAAAAAATTTTTACTTTTTGAAAAATCACTCTGCCTATCGTATGCAATGCACAGCATACTGTTCCGTGCAGATTGCCAGGAGAAAGCACTCAGAAAATTAATATCAGTTTCTAAAATAGGAAAAGGAGCAGGCTGATAGCTTAAGATGCTGGCTTGTAGCCTGGCCAGGGGAAACTACCAGTCTCCTTTGTGTAGGTGAGTTTTCTAACCCTATCTGAGCACAGGAATCACTTAGGAGTCAAATAGGAAGAAATTAACATCCTCCTCTATTTTCCCCAAATTTTCATTGGTTTAATTAAAGAAAAGGGAAGGGGGAAAAATAAGCATTTCTAATTTATCTACTTAGTTTGTACTCGTAAAACCTAGTGCTGGAATAGACCAGAGAGATTGTACTGGCTGATTATTCTCAATTTGCAGAAAGGAAGATCAAGGCCCAAGTGGTTAAGTCACTCACCCATGAGAGCTCCTATCCTAGTGACAAAATGGTGTTACTAAATAAAGATAAACCTTAGTTAAAATCATAAAATGGAAGTGGCTACATGATAACACTTATTAAAATGAATAAAACATGGCTGAGGTCAACCAATAGGTCCCTTCAGTGGTCTTAATGTGGTGACAATGTCATGGCTATGCCCAAACGGGGACTCTACCATCAGGCCAGACCCTGCATAGGAAGGAACTCTTCATGTGAAAGAGGACTTCATGATTAGGCACAGAAATGTCTGTGCTCAAGGGGCTGCAGACACAGACTGGTCAGATTAACGTACAGTTTGCAGGATTCACAAACGCAGGGTCAGACCTTCCTGTGACAACAGCCCTGAATTAAGACTATTCTCTGGGTTTATTTTATGGTACACTTGCACCAACCAATGCAACTTAGGATGCTTCCCTTTGGGATGGGTGGAATGTTCTAATCTGTCCTTAGTGTATATATGAACTCTCAGTAAAACTTTGTCCTAAATTCAATGCACATAAGTCTTTTTAAAAAATAATAACTTCATTCTTCATGTTCCTACAGTCATGTATTAGGATTTAAATATTGAACACTGAAGGTGAGAGACCAAAGAAGCCAACCAAAGTCTGAACATTACGGAAGTTCAACTTTAAGGCATTCCTGTCGACTATGCCTTCCGCCCAGAGAACTTTGATGTACAATGCACCCTGCAGCAGGGTAGGAAGTACCAGATAGGCTTTGGACCTCATTCACATCAAAGGCACATGTTACCTTAGGAAGAAAAAGGAGAATTGAAAAGGAGAAAAACAGGGTTTGATGGGGGAAAAAAAAACTAACCATGCCAGTGCTGCCACTAGAGCTACAGTCTGGTTTATGGGATGCTTTCTGATGCCTTGAACATCATTTACTGCAAATAACCCCTAGTAAAGATCTGATCTAGAAGGTTCTTATTTTCTTAACTGTTGTGTGTCCACAGATCTAGTAGGATGCTAGATTTCACTGGCATAATTCAGATTGCTTTGCTTGGAAAGAAGAATTTACAAAATAATTTCCTTTCTTTTATATTTTAAAGTAGAATTGCAGTTGCTGAAATTGGAATGCATGACAAAAGTGTTAACAGTCAACTGAAACATATGTGATCTAGACTAGAGGCAATTTATTAGTAGGGCTAGAATAATTAGAGGTCAGCTCAAAGAAAAATGTAAGATAGTCATGTAATAAGAAAGATTAATTACTCACCATAAGATCAACATGTATTTATGTATGCTAGGAAGAGAACAGTGCCTCTGTCACATAGCATTGAGTTACATACTACATAATAAATGTTTGCTGAATGAATAAAACAACAAATAAAATGCAAGCATCAGCTTACTGCTTCAAGGTCCATAAACCTATGGGATTGATAATAGTTTGAAGCATGGCCTAGACATTAGTGAGTATTATGACTTTGTTTAAAACAATCAGATAAATAATACAATCCTCGGTCTGTGTGTCCCCAATATCCTCCTGTGTTTAAAAAATCATACAAATTTATACTATGTATGATGGCTAAAACAAACCTGGAACATCTCTCTATGCCAACAATTCTGAGGCATTGAGACGCAAGGATAATGAGTGGGCAGCTACACGTGGCCGTCCCTCAGAAAATTAACTGCCCACACTGTATTTTCACAAAGAATAGCCTCAGATTCTCTCTACAAAAAGGATTTATATTGACAGTGGACCCCAACCTTTTTGGCACCAGGGACGGGTTTCATGGAAGACAATTTTCCATGAAAGGGGTGGTGGTGTGGGGGGTGGAGCTCTGCAGCCTGGGACCAGCAGGCCACGGACCAGTACCCATCCGTGGCTGGGGGGTTGGGGACCACAATTGTACCATATCATATTATAAACACATGGCCATTGTGGGAGTAAAAACCATACATAAGCTCTTATATTTTTTATTTAACTCAACAAGCAATTTCAGACTGGATCATAACCACCTTTTTTGTTGCTTTGTTTGTTTATTTGTTTGTTTGGGGAGGGTTTTTTAGTTGGCCTTAATACTAAAATAGTTCCTACTCTGGCCATGGTTTTGGTTTCCTGAAACTTTTTTTTCCCAAAATACAAATGATAGATAAGGGATTAGATTAAAGACTAAATTATTTAAGTTTATTGTATGACAGCAGATGTCGAGTTTTAAGCAAATCTTATTCCCTGATTTTTGACACAGTTTTTCACGTGAGGTCCTCCTACAAATATTATCTGAGATGCACTTAAAACTATAACAGTTTAGGCCAGGCAGGATGGCTCACACCTTTACCCCCAGCACTTTGAGAGGCCAGGAGTTTGAGACAAGCCTGGGCAACACAGCGAGGCCCCATCTCTACAAAAGAAAAATAAATTTAAAAATTAGCTGGGTGTGGTGGTGTACATCTGTAGTGCTAGCTAATTGGGGGGCTGAGGTGGAAGAATCGCTAGAGCCCAGGAGTTTGAGGTTGCAATGAGCTATGACTGAGCCAGTGCACTCCAGCCTGGTTTACAAAATGAGACCCCATCTCTAAAATGAATAAGTAAATAAATAAATAAATAACAATAGTTGAGAAAAGTGTGCCAGTGTAGCCTGATTTAAAAATAGGCTAAATAAATAAATATCAGTTTGGCAAAAGCATGGACACTAGGACAACAACACAAAACTACTGAGACCAGAAAGGTTTAGACGAAACTTAGAAAGAAATAACAAAATTGGCATTATTTGAAGAAAGCATGATTATGTTTATAACCAAGTTTTCTTGAAATGAGAAAAGATTAAACTATTGGCCAAGTGTCTCTCTACAGAACAAAATTCATAATCAAACATTTAATTTTAACATAACAAATATCCAAGAACTCAGTAAATATTTAACAGAAGAGTTTGTAAAACATTATTCAATTTTTATATTCTCTATAACTACAAGGATCATCCAGTGTAGATAAGCATAGATAAACTAGCTTACCTAAAATAATTTTAGACCCTCACAAAACATTTCTCCACATTCCAACAATAGAAAATATATCAGAAAGTTTTAAAATACCTTAAATACAAATAGATACTAGGGTAAGTAAACTTTCTTGTAGATTTTTAAAAATTCTCAGTGTAGTTACCATTTATCAGAATGAGTTCACATAATTTAGCATGTGAAGAAAATTTTTAACTGAGCAATGGAGCTGCGCCCCATAATATTTTTATTGAGAGATAATAGATGTACATATTTTCAGGATACATGTGATATTCTGATACATTCATATAATGTGTAATGATCAAATCAGGGTAATTGGGATATCTATCACCTTAAATATTTGCCTTTTATTTATGCTGGGAACATTTGAATTGTTCTCTTCTACCTATTTGGAAATATATAACAGGTTATCATTTATTATAGTCACCCTACTAATTTATCAAACACTAGGTCTTATTTCTTCCATCTAACTGTATTTTTGCATTCTTTTTTCTTTTCTTTTTTTTTTTTTTTGAGACAGAGTGTCGCTTTGTTGCCCTGGCTAGAGTGAGTGCCGTGGCGTCAGCCTAGCTCACAGCAACCTCAAACTCCTGGGCTTAAGCGATCCTACTGCCTCAGCCTCCCGAGTAGCTGGGACTACAGGCATGCGCCACCATGCCCAGCTAATTTTTTCTATATATGTTTTAGTTGGCCAGATAATTTCTTTCTATTTTTAGTAGAGACGGGGTCTCGCTCTTGCTCAGGCTGATCTCGAACTCCTGAGCTCAAACAATCCACCCGCCTCGGCCTCCCAGAGTGCTAGGATTACAGGTGTGAGCCACCGCGCCCGGCCTTATTTTTGCATTCATTAATCAACCTCTCTTCTTCTCCTTCCACCACCTTTCCTGACCTCCTATAACCACAAATATCCACATTTTTAGTTTCCACATATGAGTGAGACCATGCAACCCTTGTCTTTCTGTGCCTGGCTTATTTCACTTAACATAAAGACCTCCAGTTCCATCCATGTTGCTCCAAATAAGATGATTTCATTTTTTATTTCTGAATAGTATTCCATTGAGTGTATATAGCACATTTTCATTATCCATTCATTCATTGATGGACACTTGGGTTTATTTCATAGCTTGGCTATTCTGACTAGTGCTGCAATACACATGGGAATATAGATATCTCTTCAATAAATTGACTTCCTTTCTTTAGGATATATACCCAGTACTGGGAGTGCTGGATTGTACGGTAGTTCTATTTTTAGTTTTTTGAGAAACCTCCATACTGTGTTCCATGGTGGCTGTACTAATTTACATTCCCACCAACAGTGTACAGGTTCCCCTTTCTCCACCTCCTCTCCAGCATGTGTTGTTCCCTTTGTTTTTGATAAAAGCCATTCTAACAGGGGTGATATGATATCTCATTTTGGTTTTGATTTGCATTTCTCTGATTATTAGTGATGTCAAGCATTTTCTCATATGCCTATTGGCCATTTATATGTCTTCTTTTGAGAAATGTCTATTCAGATCTTTTACCCATTTTTTAATCAGATTATTTGGAGGTTTCTTGCTATTGAGTGAGTTCCTTATATATTCTTACTAACCCCTTTTCAGTTGGATAAGTGGAAAATACTTTCTCCCATTCTGTATGTTGTCTCTTCACTTTGTTAATTATTTCCATTGCTGTGCAGAAGCTTTTTAGCCTAACATAGTCCCATTTGACTATTTTTGCTTTGGTTGCCTGTGCTTTTAAGGTCTTACTCAAAAAATCTTTACCCAGACCAATGTCTTGAAGTGTTTCCCCAAGGTTTTCTTCCAGTAGTTTCATAGTTTCAGGTCTTAGATTTAAGTCTTGAATCCATTTTGATTTGATTTTTGTGTATGGTGAAAGATAAGGGTATAGTTTCATTCTTCTGCATATGGATACCCAGTTTTCCCAGAGCCATTTATTGAAGAGACTGTCCTTTTCCCAATGTATGTTTTTGGCACCATCATCAAAAGTGAATTGCCTGTAAATTCATACCACAGCTCGGAGTGGATTGCATATAACAATGACATTGTTAGAGTATTCTGAGTTTGTGTACTTACTTTTACCAGTGGGTTTTATACCTATGGTTGCTTTCTTTTTGCACATTTGTGGTGTTTTTCTTTCAGCTTGAATAATTCTTTTTAACATTTCTGGTAAAATGGGTCTGGTGGTGATGAGTTCCCTCAGCTTTTATTTATCTGGAAAAGATCATCTCTTCTTCATGTTAGAAGAATAGCTTTGCTGGGTACAGTATTCTCAGTTAACAGGTTTATTTCCCCCACTTTGAATATGTCATCCCTCTCCCTCCGGGCCTGTATGATTTCCATTGAGAAATCTGTTTCCAGACGAATTAGAGCTCCTTCATATGTTATTTACTTCTTTTCTCTTACTGATTTAGGACAAAGGATCCTCTCTTTGTCCTTGGCTTTTGAGAGTTTTATTATTATAGACTTTTGGGTATTTTGTTTGGGTTTAATCTGCTTTGTGATCTTTGAGCTTCCTGTACCTGGATATTTATATCTTTCTCAAGTTTTGGAAAGTTTACTGTTATTCTTTCTTTTAATATGCTTTCTACCCCTTGATCTTGCTCAGCTCTCTCTTGAACACCAATAATTCTTAGATTCAGTCTTTTGAGGTAATTTTCTATATCTTGTAAGCATTCTTCATTCATTTCTATTCTTTTTTCTTTTTTATCCTCTGACTGTGTTTTCCAATAGCCTGTCTTCAAACTCATTGATTATTTCTTCTGCTTGATCCATTCTGCTGTTGAGAGCCTCCAGTGAATTTTTCAGTTCAGTAAATATATTTCCCAGTTCCAAGATTTCTGGGGTTTTTTTAATTATTTGAATCTCTTTGTCAAATTTCACTGATAAATCTCTGAATTGCTTTTCTGTGTTATTTTGGAGATCCCTGGGTTTCCTTAAAACTGCTATTTTTAATTTCTGATGAGAGGGCTTACCCACCACTGTCTCATTAAGGTTGGTTGTTAGCTCCTTGCTTTTTTCCGTTTGGGAAGATCATGGTTCCCTGTTTGCTATTGTATGTCTAGGTCTTTGCATTGAAAGATTGGCAATTTATTCCAGTCTTCTCTGTCTGGCTTATTTTGTTTTTTATTGGCTATGTTTGCTTAGAGATTCCTTTGCAGTTTACCTGTTGATCATCTTTTTTGCTAGGTCACTGCCTGCTTTTCAACACTAGATGGAGCCTTAAGCCCAGTTTGCCTCAGCTCTTGCAAACATTCAGAACACTGCTTATCCTGGATGGGGGAGATCCCAAGAAGGATCTCCCGGCAGTGTGGAAGGGCTGGCTAGGGGTTTATGCCCAGGGGACCTGTGTAATGTACCTCCTACAGTGTGGTGCTGCTGAAAAGCCACTCTAATTTGGCATCTCTTTTGGCAGAGATACAGAGCAGAGTTTCCCAGGCTGGGGGTGATAGTCCCGCATCCCTCTTTTGTCTCTAGCTGTCCTCAGGAATTTTCTCCCTTCAGGCACTCAAGATGTGTCCCACGCATTGAAGCAAGGACAGGAGTCCTGCCAGGGAAGCCAAGATGGTGGGGAAGCTGGTTATCCAACTTGATCTCATTTTATCCAATACAGTAATCATGAGTTGGGGGAGAATTTTCCTATGCTTGGTGCCTGAGGGAAGTGTCACAGATATAAAAGTTCAATTCTCTTACCATCTTCACAAAGTTTTTCACTTCTCTGTGGCCTCAGGAACTGTCTCATCCTCATATTTGAGTTCTTGGATACTGTTGGTGATAATCTTATTGTTGTATATTTGTTTTTGGTTTTGTGTAGGGGGGAGTGAAATCAGCTTACTTCTACTGTGCCACTTTTCATGCCCCATAATTTTGACAGAGAGGTTATATATCATTCACCAAGGAATGAGTTTGTCAGCAAGAAGATTCTATAACATAATTAGAAAATACATTTACCAAAAATAAAACCAATTACTCATAAATAATCTATTAATCTTTAAATTAAAGTACTATTATAAATTATCCACATGATACATTGTAACACTGACATTAGGCAATAAAAAAGGTATTTGATTGCTTAAGAGAAACACTCCTTTGGAAACTGTTGAGAAAATGTAATTGGCTACAGTCAATGTTCTCTATATAAAAAGCAATAAGAAAAACACTAACAATTTTGCAGAACTACTACATGATAAGTACTTTGACGTATTATTTCACTTAATTCTCTCAACAACCTCAAGATGAGGTTGTTGTTGTTATTGAAGACATAGGCTTGCAGTTACTGAAATAATAAGACAGGATTGGTCTCACTTCCAATTCTTGCTTTATCAGTTCAACCAACTGTAATTTTAAAACTCTGAAATTATAAGGATGAATAATTGGCGATGTTTCACAATTTGATAAGCTAGTTGCAATTAATTATACAAATTACTTATCAAACAGCCCATAAGAAATGAAGACACAAATATTCTATTTGCCAAGACTTATCAGACTTTAAAATTAATTTCACACAACCAATATGAAGAAATGTGTCTCTCTAATTACCAGTTACCATTCAGGCTCTCAGAATGTTAAAGTAGATGATGAAATATGCTGAAAACTAATGGAGATTTTTTTTCAGTTTCAATTCTGATCACAAGTAGTTAGACAAATTATTTTATGAATGCAATGAGACAACTGTTAGACTCCCTTTCAAGACTGAGGTTATTTGAGTTTCACAAGCATCTTTAAAATGTCTTCTTAGGGATAACCGTGCATATTGGAGCAAGTCTCTCTATATAATTGCCAATGTGTAGGAAATAAAGAGAAGAATATATTAAATGACACTATGAAAATCCAATTAGGAAATGTAGACTATGAGAAATTCTGTAAGACAAATTGCTCAATTCTTTAATAAATAATTGGGAGGGGGGAAGAGGAAGAAGAGAAAGAAGAATAAAGGAAACAGAAAATGCAGGGAACAGGGCAGAGTTTACAGATGTGTGTTGCTTCAATGAGGGGCAAAATTAGCTCTAAACTAAACAGTGCTTTGATTCTCTTGCTTAATAAAACTTAAAAAACAAGATCTGAAAAAATCAAACTGTTTTCAAATAATTTAACTGTCCTAGAACAAAGCTCAAGAATATTAACATGAATATAAAATATCTAGCATCTAGTAAGGTAAAGTATATAATGTTTGACATTCAATCAAAATTTACTAAGCTGGGTGCAGTGGGATGTGCCTGTAGTCCCAGCTACTTGGGAGGCTGAGGTGAGAAGATCACTTAAGCCCAGGAGTTCAAGGCCAGCCTAGACAACATAGTGAGACCCGTCATGCAAAGCAGCAGGAAAATATGACCCACAATAAGTGGGAAAAATCAGTTGATTGAAACCAACCCAGAGCTGACACAAATGTTAAAATTAAGACAAGGATATTTTAAAAGTTGTTATAACTCTATTCCATATGCTCTAGAAGTTAGAGGAAAGATTGAGTATATTAAGTAGAGAAATGGAAAATATTTAAAAGATTCAATTCAAACT
Organism: Lemur catta; assembly: GCF_020740605.2. NCBI lineage: Eukaryota > Metazoa > Chordata > Mammalia > Primates > Lemuridae > Lemur > Lemur catta. The sequence continues at coordinate 44,582,971 of NC_059133.1, read as the reverse complement.
TACAGAGATAAAACTACAATGTTTGCTATGAAAACTATACTGAATGGGACTTAGATATTTCAGAAGAAAACATTAGTGAATTTGAAGATGTAGCAATAGAAGTTACCTAAAATGAAACAGAAAAAGACTGAAAAAAACACAAAATCTGTGAGCTGTGAGAAAACCACAAATGAGCTGATATATGTACAATTAGAGTCTCAACAGGATAAGAGAGGAGATATAGAAAAAAATTGAATAAATAATCGCTGAGGAATTTCCAAATTTGATAAAAACCTATACTCATGAATACAAGAATCCCAATCAACTCCAAGCACAAGAAACATGAAGACACTACTTCAATGCACATCATAACTGAATTGCTTAAAACAAGCAATAAAAAGAAAAACTTTTTTTTTAAGTCATGGTAAAAGATATGACAACCATAAGAACAAAGGTAAGAATGGGAGGCAGATTTCCTGTCAGAAACAAAGCAAGCCAGAAGGGAGTGGAGCAACATCTTTAAGGTATTGAAAGAAAAAAAAAATGATCAACATAGAATTCTATAAGTAGAAAAATATTTCTAAAAGAAAGAGGAAATAAATTCTTTTTCTCACATAGAAGATCTGAAAGAATGCATCACCAGTAGAACTACAAGATAAGATATGTTAAAAGAAATCCTCAAAAGAGAAAGAAAATTATACTAGGTGGAAACCTGGTCCTATACCAAAGAATGAAAAGTCTCAAAAATGGCAAAACATAGAAGAGTAGGCCGGGCGTGCTGGCTCACGCCTGTAATCCTAGCACTCTGGGAGGCCGAGGCAGGCGGATCGTTTGAGCTCAGGAGTTCGAGACCAGCCTGAGCAAGAGCGAGACCCCGTCTCTACTAAAAATAGAAAGAAATTATCTGGCCAACTAAAATATATATAGAAAAAATTAGCCGGGCATGGTGGCGCATGCCTGTAGTCCCAGCTACTCGGGAGGCTGAGGCAGGAGGATCGCTTAAGCCCAGGAGTTTGAGGTTGCTGTGAGCTGGGCTGACACCACGGCACTCACTCTAGCCCAGGCAACAAAGCGACACTCTGTCTTAAAAAAAAAAAAAAAACATAGAAGAGTTATAACCAGTAAGTCAATAAAGGGATGAAATGAAATCATTAAAAATTAATGAAGAAGGTGGAAAAAGAGGAAAATGGACCAATGAACAGACAGGATAAATAGGAAACAAATAGCAAAGTGTAATTTAACCCCAATTATATTAATAATTTCATTCAATTTAAATGGTCCAAATACACCAATAAGAAGAGTGTCAGAGTAAATTTTTTATAAAGCACAACCCAAATATATGTAGCTAATGAGAAACATATTTTAAATAAAAAGCACAATTAAAAAAAGGAAAAATATATAGCATACTAACACTAATAAAAAAAAAAGCTGGAGTGGTTCTCTTAGTATAGAAAAAGTAGTTTTTGGAACAGAGAATATTATTACAGACAATAAGTGTAATTTTGTAATGATAAAAGGGTCAATTCCTCAAGAGGACTTAACAATCATCAACATTTATGTACCTAATAACAGAACTTCAAAATACCTGAAGCAAAATCTGATAGAACTTCAAGGAGAAACAGAAGAATCCACGATTAATGTCAGAGATGTCAATAATTAATAGAACAAAAGTAGAAAAAAGTTAGTAAAGACATAAAAAAAATTGAAAAACAGTCACAACACTTAGATCTAATTGAAATTGATAGACTACTCAACCCAGCAACAGCAGAATACATATTCTTTTCAAATATACATAGAATGTTTACCAAAATAGATGAAATTTTGGCTCATAAAACATGGATCAGCAAATATAAAAGTCATGCAAAATATGCTCTCTGAATAAAATGAAATCAAGAATCAAAACTGGAAACATGTCTGGAAAAATCCCCAAATATACAGAAACTAAATAGCACCTTTCTAAATAACCCATGGATCAAAGAAAAAATCAGACGGGAACTTAGAAAGCATTTTAAAGTAAATGAAAATAAAATCACAACATGTCAAAAATTGTGAATGTAGCTAAAGCAGTACTTAGAGGGAAATTTATAACATTAAATTCCTATAATAAAAAGTTGGAAAATCTCAAACTAATAACTTTAGCTTTCACCTAAAAAAAAAATAAGATTTCAAGTTAATGACTCAAGCTTCCCCCTTAAAAAACGAGAAATAAAAGAGCAGATTAAACTTGAATGTAATAGAAGAAAGGAAATAATAATGTTCAAAATAAAAATCACTGAAATGAAAACCAGAAAAGCAATAGAGAAGATCAATGCAACTAAAAACTAGTTCTTTCAAATATCAATAAAACTGATGAATTTCTAGCCAGACCAATCAGAAAGACAAAATAAAGATAAAAATTACCAGTATCGGCTGGTCGCAGTGGCTCACGCCTGTAATCCTAGCACTCTGGGAGGCCGAGGCAGGAGGATCACTCAAGGTCAGGAGTTCAAGACCAGCCTGAGCAAGAGCGAGACCCCGTCTCTACTAAAAATAGAAAGAAATTAGCTGGACAACTAAAAATATATATAGAAAAAATTAGCCAGGAATGATGGCGCATGCCTGTAGTCCCAGCTACTCAAGAGGCTGGGGCAAGAGGATCACTTGAGCCCAGAAGTTCAAGGCTGCAGTGAACTACGATTGTATGCTGCTGTACTTCAGCCTGGGCAACAGACCAAGACCTCATCACCATAACAATAAATAAATAAAATGAAATAAAATTAAAAGTATATGATCATCTCAATAGATGTAAAAAAAAGGCATTGACCTAAATACAAAACCAGAAAACTTCTAGATGAAAACACAGTAAAAATTCTTGTGACTTTTGGGTTACATAAAGATTTCTTAAATATGACGCAAAGCATGACAAAAAGCATGGTCCATTAAGATAAATGGATAAATCGGACATCATAAAATTTAAAATGTCATCCCTTCAAAAGGCATCATTACAACAGTGAGAAGATGCCATAGAGTCAGAAAAATATTTACAAATTATATATCTGGTAAAGGGCTTGTACCCAGAACATATTTTAAAACACCCACATACTCAAAACCCAATAATAAGAAAACAATCAACCCAAGTTTAAAAAGGAGAGCAAAATATTTGAACAGGCACTTCCTCAAATGTAAATAAATAAATAAATAAATAAATGCTTAACATCATTAATAATTGAGGAAATGCAAATTGAAAATACAATGTGATACCACTACTCTCCAACTAGAGTGGCTAACATTTTAAAACTGACCATACCAAGTGATAGCAAGGATATTAAGTGCTTTGAACTCTCATATGTTACTGCTAGACATGTAAAATGGTAAAAACCACTTTGGAAAACAGTTTGACAGTTTCTTACAAAGTTAAAAGTATATGTAAACTATGATCCAGCCATTTCACTCCTAGATACTTAAACAAGAGAAATAAAAATATTTCTCCAAAGACTTGTATGAGTATTCATAGCAACCTTATTTATGATTGCCAAAAAGTGGGGGAGAAAGGAATCAAATGTCCATCAATAGGTGAATAGATAAACAAATTGTGGCATATAATTACAATGGACTGCTACTTGGCAATAAAAAAGGAATGAATTATTGATACATGCAATAACACGAATCAATATCAAAATAATTATGGGTGAATGACTATGTGAAAGAAACCAGGCTACAAAAAAGAGTATAACATATATAATGCCATTTACATTAAACTCTAGAAAATCCAAACTGACTTGAAGTGACAGAAAGCAGATCGCCGATCTCTTGGGGACAGAGAGATGGGGCAGGGAGACACAAAGAAACTTTTGGAGTGATGGATCTGTTCATTATCTTAATCGCAATGGTGGTTTTACAAGTGTATACATATGACAAAATTTTCAAATTGTATACTTTAACTAAATTCAGTTAATTGTATGTTGATTATACTTCAATACATCTGTAAATAGATACAATACATAAATACATTAATAAATTTTAAATATACACAAAATATATATGGAGAGCTACATACTACAGAGTTATGATGACACTCATGCATGGGTCTCAGACTTTTAGCAGGTCTATTTCCCTCCTGCCAGCTTTCTGCTTCTGTGTTCTTAGCAAATGACACCACCTCCCGTGCAGCCAGCCCCCCAGTAGGAACCTCGGGCTCATCCCAGACTACTCTCTCCCTCAGGCTCTCCTCGCTCTCCCCATGACACTGGTGTGCCACCCCTTAGTCCTGGCACACTATTGCCATGCTCTTTGTGTTGTTTCCTCTGTCTGGAGTCTCACTCCCTGCATGCCTGTTGTTGAATCAGACCCTCATTATCCTATTTGGCCCAGAACATCACATTAACCTCGGCGTGATTCCAGAGTTCTAGGTCGCGGAAACAGAGGGTGGGCCATTACTGATCATGGAAGAAGGCTTACACCAGTTTTGAATATGCCAAGGTTTGGCAGAAATAGAACTCACGGAACTCAAGGACACCCTCAGGGTGTCTCTTTTGAAGCAGGGCCTTTTCCACGTTGATTTGACCACTTAGACTCTGAATCCCCAGAGCTTTGCTAGTACTGCTATTAAGGTACTTTTACTTCCCTCCTCCTATGAGAATTGTCTGTGAAGTCACCTTGCCTTCCCTTCCCATTTCTTTCCCCCTTCCCCTCCTGCCAACACACATGTGCGCGCGCGCGCACACACACACACACACACACACACACACACACACACAAACACACACACACAACTACAGGAGGGCAAGGTCTGTGTTTTACTCATTTTTCCCACAACAGCCTCAATAGTAGGGACCGTAGAGAAAATGCATAACTAATTACAAAAGTGTGATTGGTTTCTGTATATTGGCTACTTATATATTGATTATATTTGGTATCCATTTTTTATTAAGTATCATATTTAAAAATGGAGTGTTTTTAAGTATCATATCACATTTTTGAAAGTATCATATTTAAATTAATGTTGCCTACTTCATGTTTTACAACTTCTCCCTGCTAAACCCTGCCCCAATCACTAATTCAGAATTCCTCACAGAGCAGATGATCAGTAAATTTATATTAAACAGATACTAACTTCTTTTGCCAAAATATAAAATTATGATTGGCCAAAAGATTAGACACAAGGCTAGTATGTATTTCACTAAATCGATGTTTGTGGAGTCTTTCTAAAGCTCAGGCTAATCCTATCACTCTCTGTTTCATAGAAGAGATTGGGTTATCCCAGAACATGAACTTCATAGCTTGTGAGACAAAGTAACTGAAGCTGACAAAGATGACATGGGCTAGGTGGGAGGAGAGACCAAGGAATGCATCCGGTCAGGTGGCGCGTTGGGGAGGCTGACTGGATGATGTGCTCGCATTTGGCCACAAGAGGGAGCCAGCCGCTTTGCTAAGCCGCCCAACCCACCGGCGAGGCGACACTGCCCTGCTTAGGTCAAGTCTCTGAAAGAAGCATCTCTACTGAGAGATTGGGTCCCTTTAGGAAAATATAATATTTCTCCAAAAACGAATAAACAAAAACCTGAGTCCCTAGACATATCTAGGTTTTATAAGCTTTGTATCTACAATTTTGCTTGTTTTAGGCTGTAACTATCATTACGTGTTCTCTATTTGAGCCAACAAAACCAAATGAGTGGTAAAAACTGACATAGATTTGGGGGTTCTAGGTATCCAGATGCTCTGTACTGTGTCGGGCAAGGATTTTCTAGTGCCTCACCACCATTAACAAATTGCATTTAGAATAACACTAAATTAAATCTAAAGGTCAGTACAATGGCTTGCACCTAAACAGAGGGATCAAGGACTCCAGCAAAAAGGGAAACAGAAGTACTTTTTTTAATCCTCATTTTTAAAGACTGCAGAGGGCCACTCTGCAAAAAGAGAGAAAGACTCTTTTGTCCCTGTGGATGACTCCCCTCTAGCCTACAGTGACTGCCATAGGTCTCATTATTTCCCCCAGTATCAAGTCTTTTAATGAATTATTCTCCTCCTCTTCAAGTATTTCAGTGGTAAAATCTCTCTTACTGGGAGTGATAATAATGTAACCAACTGGTGGTGCATGATATATAAAATTGTATAATAATGCAACTTGAATTTAAGAAACTGTCTTAATAAAATGACCTTTCTAGGTTAAGTTATAGAATAAACCAAAGATAAGTAATAATCTTTCCCATTATTTCAGGTAAGTGAGCTGGCCCGTAGAATTATCCTTGTGTTCTATAAAGAGGTACCAATTTGTAATTTTTATCATTGTTTTACTTTAAGAGAGTATAAGCATTTATGAAAAACCATGCAGCCCAAGTCCCAAACAAAGGCATAACAAACATGAACTAAACAAAGAAAAAAAGAACTTAAATTTGTTGAATTTTTTTACCTAACTGATCAGCTCACCCTCATGAAATGCCTCTGTACTATATGGAACTTGGGTTACTGAGCACTTTAATAGACCACAAGAAAAAGACATCCTAACTCTTAAAAAATAAACACCCGCCTCCCAGAGTTTAAGTCTCAGTGACCACAATGCCCAGAATAGAGAGCTCTTTCCATCTGACATCCCAAGGACTGTGATAATGATCACTAATCCCGCTCCCCTTTGCACCATCTGCAAGGTACAACCGCAACAGGCTGGAGAGAGCATACCTGGACCCTAACCAACGGCACAGAAAAGATTCAAAACTTCCCACAGAGGCAATTCAACTAACATTGCATAGATGCTGCCTTGATATTTTTGTTTTGTTTTTCGTTTATGTTTCCTGCACTGGCCTTTATTATTGTGGATGTTTTTGTAGAAATCTGGTCACTTTTACCTTCTTAGTGAATTCCACACTGCTTACTTTGGGGAATTCTGTGACCATAGTGAGGCATCAAATCATTTAAGTACAAAAAACACATGCCCTCCCCTTTTAAATTTTGACTGAGACTGTGCCTTAAAAAGGGTACAAGCATAAAAAATTAAATAGATAAGAAAAAGGCCATATAAATGCTCTCATCGTTATGGGAAAGAAGAGCTGGGGGGAGAAAGAGAAAAGAAAAGAAAGGCAGCCTGAAATAGTGCTTGACACAAAGTGGGTCCTCTGGAAATATTTGTTAAATGAATAAATGAGTTACTTGGAAATCATATAATGAAGGAACAATTAAAAACTAAATATTTATTTGAAAGCCATTGCACATTATCTTAGCTCTCTTCGATATATTTTATGTGTCATGCCATTCTTTGAGAAATAATAAATAGTAGCATTATGCGTTATGCGTGGTTATCTGATGCTATTTCCCTGGTGATGAACTCTCCACTTAGACTATAAGCCAATGATTACAAAGCTCCTTTTACTCCCCTTTGGTGTGGAGACAGCATCCTACACCCTGTCTTCTAGACAGGTTTCTAGGACAAAACCCACATTTGCTGTGCATACTTACCCAGCAGCTCAATTTCTGCCGAAGGCTATGAAAGTCTTCCACAAAGTGTATTTCCTTCCAAGCTTGCAATGGGAGTTGACCAAAAACGTCTTCCATGAAGAAGGACAGAAGCTGTTCTTGGAATCGGCAGTTTTTCTACAAATAAGATACAAGAAATCGCATAAGGTAAACCATGCATTTTTTTTAAATGTCACTGAAATATCCCCCGATCATTACTTCATGACCATCTGGAAAAAATTAAAATGCAGAGGAAAAAAGCATCAAACAAGTAGGAATGTGAAAAAGAAAAAGACTTTTTGGCTTACCATAAATAGCTGTTTTGTTTTCTTTTTTAATAATCGTATATTTTTAATGCGGTCTTCCTGCAATAAAACAAAAAGAAATAAGTTGCATCCAGGATTACAAATGTCCTTTAGGTCATCGTTTCAACCAAAGCCTAATACTTACGGGAATCGTTGCTTTGAGACATGCTGCCTTGATGTAGAGGATGTCAACAGCTTGGGACAGTATTCCCCTTGGGTAACAACTTTCGGTGAAGGAAGATTGGTTGTGCTTGGCAATGGCAAGAGACAGAGTGACAAACAGCACCCCAGATCTCAAAATGCAATTCACCAACATTTCCCTCCACCCCTTTCTGGGCGCATGCCACTCACAGCGGCCCAGGAGACACGAGTGCTGGTTAGATGAGAGGGTAACCTACTTACTTTAGCCCTCAAAGCCACCAGTCCAATGAGATGCTGTGAAAGATAACATACAGTTCATACAGAGGAAGATCACTTTGGCTGTTCTATTTTTTTAGAGCTTGCTTCATAATCAAAAAAGGTTGACCACAGCCTCTGTGACGTTATGTAAAAGCACAAGCTTACTGGTAAAATGTTTCAAAAAAAAATTCAGAACTTTAGTTGCATATCACAGCAGATTTCATTATTTTAAAAGCCATGCCATGCAAATACAGAAAAGGATGATTTCCAGGAGGCTGTGTAATAACTTTTTTAAACCCTATGTGGAAAAACCAAAATCTTTTTTTTTTTTTTTAATATCTATAGAGCGACAGGATCTATGTTGCTCAGGCTGGGCTTGAACTCCTGGGCTCAAGTGATCCTCCCACCTTGGCCTCCCAAAGTGCTGGGATTACAGACATGGGCCACTGCACCCAGCCTGAAAATCTCCTTTCCTAACCAGAATCCCCCCAAAATTTAACCAAGGGGTAGAATGGGCATCCCTGGGAAACCTGCTCATGACCTGAGTGGGCTTCATATTTATCCTTTGCCAGATTCTTCACCTGGCTCCCCCAGAGGCCCTTTTCCTGCAGTGAGCAGCAAGAAATTTTCCAGCTCAGATTTTCTAACAGCCCTAAATATTCAAGATTTGTTTGAAACTGCACCTGGGATTAAGGGCCACAATTTAATAAGTTCTCTAGCATCTCTATCCACATTTATCTCCCAGACCTTCCCTGTACCTGTAGATTTCCAGGAGAGTGCAAATTCCTTGAGGAAAGAGACCAGACCTTTTCCTCTTGAATCCTCAGTATCTACCCTGATGCCTCATCTAAAGAAGCAGCACATCCAATATTAGTTGAATAAATACTTCTTTTTCGACATCATGAGCTACTACTATAGCTGCTTTGTTTTTTAAATTTATTCTAATCACAAATTTTTATTAGGGACCTGCCTATACAAAAAACAGTACTAGGTACTAGGGGACCACCCAGGTGGATGCTCCATGGACTTCCACCCTCAATTCTGTCCTGGCTCTTCCTATGACCATAAGTGTGCTTCATTTTGGGTGGCAGCCCCAACATAAGAGGAGGACCTAGCCCAGAGTCATATGCTGAGAAGTAGATGTATATAGATCACCAAAGCCCGCCATGAACAGAGCTAATGTAGTAACAGGGGCAAGTCAACACTGGGGATCTGGTTGGGAGTAAGAGATTCATCAAAATGAGGCAGAGTCAATAGCAAGCATCCCCCACACCCCAAACCCAAGACTAAATTCTAAATCTAAGCTGGCTGGACTGGCAAAGCAGCAAGGGGAAAGAAAAGAAGTATAAGGTTAGAAGTTCAAAACCTTGGGAGTATTTTCTGCTGTTTCAAAAAGTGATTGGATCTTTGGCTCTTTGAAGAGCCGGAGCCTCATTTCCCTGGGAGCACTTTGCTGATAAAGGACAGTCCCCATCCAGTGAGGAAGACCCAGTCACAGAAAGCACAGCAGAAGTCAGCTGACAGGGAGTGCCAAGTGGAGTTCACAAATTTTATAAAAATTCAGAAAAAGAAATCTTTTTAGCTGGGAGTGGCTGAAGGGGTATTTGAAGTAGGACGTGAAATACCCGAAGGTTTTTTTTTTTTTGAGCAGAGGAATGCCTAGTGTTCAAAGTTCCCTTAGAAAGAAAGAGTGTGAACGCCAGGGGTTGAAAGCTCAAATGCTTTTGGAGGGTGTGGGATTAATATATACACGCTGAGTGCGTGAATACAGGACAATGGGAGCGAAATTGCTTGTATTGTTGCCAAGCCTAAAATCTGTCTAATTGCATAGCCTATTAACACACTCTGTGGGTGCAAGAAAAGGACCACACAATATACTTCCAGAAGCCACACACTGCCTTGAGCTGCCAATTTGAGATCCCCAGTGTGTGCCAACAAAATTTATGTGCAACTCAAATTGCTATTACTGATAAATGAAGTTGATGTGGATTCTGGCTATTTTTTATGGAAATGGTAGTTGAATTTCCATAAATGTCTCATATCCCTCAAATCATCATCACTGTAGGAAAATCACACAGATTCCAAGAGTGCCTCTGCTTTGGTTTACAGCCAGCTCAAGAAAACGGTGGCCATTTCTTTATGACTGACACCCATGTCACCCCATGAATCATAGTCACCCCCACCTCAGTCAGCAGACCTGCTCATTAGGGTCCTTTAAAAAGCAGTCAAATCTGACCCCAAAGGATGAACAGTGCCCACTATAAAGGATACTCAGAACAGTGTTTTAAAGGGGAATTCCAAAAGCTTCCTAAGTAACAGAATAACCATTAGAATAAGTGCATGATATTATTGGGGCACCAATTTAAAAGGTAATTCTCTGCTCCTTTGGATGTGTATTTACTGTATCACTTTCACAAGTTTCTTATACAGAAATGTATAAAAATTACTACTAATTACATACTCATTGGTTTTGATGTCTGATCCACCACTCGCTAGTTGTATGGCCTTGAGGAAGTTAGTAATGCTCTCTAAGCGTCAGTTGTGGTCATGATTAAAATGGAACAATAATTATACCTACTTCAGAGGGTTCTTGTGAACACAAAATACAGAATACAAATAGAACGCTCAACACAATGACAGCTGTCGAGGCACTCTGGAAGTGGTAGCTACGGAATTATTATTAATCAAATAACAAATGCATGTGTAATACTCTGAGTAATGTTAAAATTTATCACGGGCCTTCAGAAGCTTTGAGAAATGTTGAAGAGAGTGAGAAAAGTGACGGAAAAGCAACAATCTGACAGTATTTCAAAGAGCGGGTGGGCCTGAGGAATTTGATTAATTTCACACGCATCCAGAGGCCAGACTAGGACCCTTAAGTGACTATCTTGGGAAGGCCACTCCTTCATAATGTGCAGGAGGACATTCAAACAATTGATCTGCCCAAAAACGTAATTGATGGCCCCACATCCCAAATGCCCGCATGGCGGTCATTTTCCTTAAAATTTAAGTTCTCTCCCACCCAAAAGAACTCCAGCTGTCCTCTCCGACGGCCCAGCATCTCCAGTGAGCAAAATGAGCTCGCCAAGTCCCCCAGACTCACAGCTCTCCTGGACCCCTCAGTGGCACAACTCTTGATCTGCGTCATTTCCATGAGGAAAAAAGAACTAACGGGATGTCTAAATTGCTAACCCATTTAGCTGACTCCAAAGCACACACTGTTTCACATTTTAATGTTGCTGAAGTTTCAATGTGTCTTATAATCCACAGAGTCCTGAGTCCATTTGCAGTTGTCCCTTCCTGCGCAGGCTTGAACCTGGTCACAGCCACTGATGATGTCATCACTCCGATTGACCTGTGAGCCTGGTTGTTACTACAGGTGTTCAATTTAATTTCTACTTACAATGTCTTCAGAAAGATTACTGTATGATTCAGCATTCAAACAAAAGTTAATATGTTCACAGAAAGATGCAACACAGCAGCGGGGCACAGACTTGATATTAGAGAAGCAAATGTTTGTTTTGGGGGGAACGGCCAAAATTATATATCTACGTGAAAAGCAACAAACAAGTGCTAGATGTTAAGAAAGTGTTACATCATAGTTTCATCAGTAGCACCTTTTTTCCTTTATTAGTAGTAACATAAAATAATGGTGCGACTTCCAATATATAGCATCTTAAATATGACATTTAATGACCTCAGTAATTGGCATAATTCCTTAGGATCTTAAATCCTAAAAGCAATGCAACTGTACATAAGAAGTAGGTGAACGTATTTTTAAATAATCGTCCTTAAAAAAAACTGAAATCCAACATATTTATTCCAGGACAGAGCCAGAAGATGTAGATAAGAAACAGTTAGGAGCCAGTCTTGGTGGCTCATGCCTGTAATCCCAGCACTTAGGGAGGCTGAGGTGGGAGAATCACTTGAGCCCACAAGTTCAAGACCAGCCTGGGCAACATAGCAAAGTCCCATCTCTGCAAAAAATAGAAAAATTAGCCGGGCGTGGTGGGGCATACCTGTAGTCCCCGGTGCTACTCAGGAAGCTGAGGTAGGAAGATCGCTTGAGCCCAAGAGTTTGAGGTCGTAGTGAGCCATGATCAGGCCACTGCACTCCAGCCTGGGTGACAGAGTGAGACCCTGAAAAAGAAAGAAGAGGAGAGGAGAGGAGAGGAGAAGAGAAGAAAAGGAAGGGAAGGAAGAAAGAAAGGGAAGGCAGAAAAGAAACAGTTGTAGTTAAATAGGTATGTTCAATATAATGATATCTTGGTTTTGTCTCTATTGGACAGTTCTACCCAGGAACCCATTGGTCTCCTGTTGTCATCATCAGATAGATAGATGAGAAATGGCTAGAGAAGGAATGAAGAGTGCTGTGAATGGACTGGATGGCGAAGAAAGGGGATGTGAAAACTGGGTAACTGGAGAAGCAGGAAGAGGAAAAGTGCACGAATATTCCCTGAGAGCCTCAGCTATGTGTCCTGCCCTGTGCTAGGTGACTTGTACTCAGTCGATTTGCGTGCTCCGTCATTGATGCATTCATTCATCCAATGCTTATTGAGTGTTTGTTACCTTCCAGGATGTACTAGGGCTTCCGATGCATTAATAAATGAAACAGACAAAATTTTTGATCTCATAAAACATTCTAGAGGCAGGAGCAGGGGGAGGAAGAGACAGTCAATAAATAAACATAATAGATAAAAGCTATATGTTATAAGTAAGATACAGAGAGAAAATCACCGATGTTTTGGAAAAATAGAATATAGAATAGAGAGCAAGGAAGATGGGGGTGCTGAGACAGGTATGGGATGACTATAAACAGGGTGGTCATAGAAGGCTTAACATTTAAGCAACATCTTGAACGAATAAGGGAGTTAGCTATGGAGATGCCAGTTTTAGTGGAAAGAAACAGGGATGCAATAGCCTCAGGGAAAGAGCATGCCTCGCATGTCCAGTATAGCTGGGAGCCTGTGTGGGTGGCCTAGAGCAGGTGAGTGGGTGGGGAGGATGTCAGGTCAGAGAAGAAACAAGGACCCAGATCACGCAGAGCCTTTTAGGCTATTGGTGGGCTTCAGCTTCTACTCTATGTCATAGGGGGGTTTTGAGTAGAGGGGCTCCACCATTTGACTTACGTTCTTTAAAAAGAAGATAGGACTTAAATGTCCATCAGGGAATGAATGGATAAAACAATTGTGGTATATAAGTACATTGGAAGATTATTCAACCACATGAAAAAAAAAAAAACTAGTGCAGATACAGGCTACAGCATGGGTAAACTTTGAAAACAGTATGCTAAATGAAGGACATCAGACACAAAAGATCACATGTTCTATGTTTCATTTATATGAAATATCCAGAATAGGCAGAAAACAGACAGAAAACAGACAGATGGTTGCCAGAGGCTGGGAGAAGTGGGGAATGGGGAGAAACTGCTTAATGGGTTGGGGTTTTCTTTAGGGGTTTTTTTTAGGAGCAACAGAAATGTTTTGGAGCTAGATAGAGGTGGTGGTTGTACAACATTATGAAAGTACTAAATGCCAATCAACTGCTCACTTTAAAATGGTTAATTTCATATTATGTGAATTTCACCTCAATAAGAAAAAAAAAGAAAAGAGGAGGAGGAAAGGGGAAAGGAGGAAGGAAAAAGGAAGGAAAGAGAGAGAGAGAAAGAAAAGAAAGAAAGAAAGAGAAAGAAAGAAAGAAAGAAAGAAAGAAAGAAAGAAAGAAAGAAAGAAAGAAAGAAAGAAGGAAGGAAAGAGAGAGAAATAAAGAAGGAAGGAAGGAAAGGAAGGAAGGAAGGAAGGAAGGAAAGAGAAAGAAAGAAAGAAAGAAAGAAAAGAAAGAGAGAGAAAGAAAGAAAGAGAAAGGGAGAGAAAGAAGAAAGAAAAGGAAAGGAAGGAAGGGAAAGAGAGAGAAAGAGAAAGAGGAAGGAAGGAAGGAAAGAAGGAAGGAAGGAAGGAAACAGAGAGAGAGAAAGAGGAAAGAAGGAAGGAAGGAAGGAAGGAAGGAAGGAAGGAAGGAAGGAAGGAAGGAAGGAAGGAAGGAAGGACAGGGGAAGGAAGGCAGGCAGGCAGGCGAGCGAGCCCAGCCACTGCTGCAGCAGAAGAGGAAGAAGCCATATCTTAGTGCCATCTGTATCGAGCGTCATCTGTGGTCCTGGTACTTCCCTTCTTGTACAATCCAGAAAAGTATTTTCTCAACTGTTGTAAACATAAGCTTTTTAGTAGCTCTAGAAAAACATTTTTAAGAAAAGGATCCTACCTCATCCAACTTTTAAAATATATTTAAATCCATTTAAATGCATTCTTAAGAGGTGAAATCATGACCTTGTTTGTCTGTTGAACCAGCAATCAGGGGAATTAAGAGAGGCCTTGAGCATCCTGTGTGACAACTTGATGTTCCACAGGCAGCTGGAAGGAGACAATTTTATATCCTAAAATACAGGCATAACCAAGGGCTTCCTGTTCTAATGAGAATGTGGTGAGTCCTCAAAGCAGCTGGTATTGCTTCATTCCGCGGAGGGAAGACTCATTGCATGCCCTGCAGCGCACAGCCCGCAGGAGGCAGCGGATTCCAGTCTGCGTCTGTGGGACTGCAGAGTCCAGGAGTTTCCCACTCTCTGAGCAGCCTGCCACCACGTGGGGGAGCAGGACGCAAGGAATGTCTGCAGCTGTGGCAGACAGCAGAAAAGAAAAGACGGGACAATGGCCTAAAGAAAAAGGGAGAAATGGAACAAGAAGGAAAAACCTAGGAAATAGCACAACTTAAATGTTCCCTGGTATTCGATGGCTCTTGCATATACATTATAATATCTCACTTTATATAGTACTTCACAAAGATACTTTACTCAGTCTTCCCAATACTTCTGTAAGTGTTAGGCGAGATCTTGTTTTCTCCAGTTCACGGGTAGGAGAGCTGATACTGAAAGAAGTTAAATGACTTTGCTCGAAGGCACAAAACCAGAAAATAGCACCCTGGGCCTTGACCCACATCTCAGAACAACAAACCCAGCGGTATTACCACTGTACCCTCTTGCCTCTTAGTTAATAAATAAACATAATTTGTGTATGATTCCAAAATATTCTTATGGACAGTGTGAGAATAAATCTACCTTTAAAAAAAGTTTTATACATTTCAATATTTATTATGCAATATCAACACTCTTCATAGCTTTCTAGGTTTTGGTTATTTTAGCATTTTCAGGTTGGACAAATTGCTATAGTACGTATTGGCCATTCATTCTCTGGAAAGGAAAAGTGCATCATCTGCAAAACCTGCAAAGAAAATGGTACCCTCACCATAATTTCAAAAATAAGAAGTCAGAAGCAGATTTCCCAGAATAGCCCCCACAAAGGGGGACATAAAATAGACCTCTGTTGTTCTCCTTTTGACTCTTAGCCTAGCAAAAGGAAAAGGAGAAAATGCACAAATCCAAGCATACTCCAAAGCACATGTGACTTAAAAATAACCTTTCTATCTCATCTTCTAGGTGCATCACAAGGTTCACAGTAATAACATCATGAATTGAGGCAATGTTTAGAGGTCACAATAGTGAGAACCCTAGAAATAGATATATCTTGTCTTCCAAATGTATTAATTTTTGGTCCTTCTCTTCAGCCTTGTGTCCCTGGGGCAGTCAGCATAAGCACCTGATAGACTCACTGGGGCTGAGCAATGCATTTGAGTCTGAACTTGAATTCTCCCTTAAGGATCCCCCTCCAACTCAGAGTAAAAGCCAAAGTCCTTTCCGTGACCTAAGGACCTATTATACCTTACCATGCCTATTCTCCTTACCCCCTGGCCTGTTGTCCTACACCTCTTCCAGCCACAAGCCTCCTCGCTGCTTCTCAAACCCATCAAGCAGGCGTCAGAGTCTTTGCACTTGCTGTTCCCTCTGCCTGAAATGCTTTTCCCCCCGATATCTGCATGGCAAGCTCTTTCAGCTCGCAAGTCTTTGCTCAAGTACCACCTTCCCAGGAAGGCTTTTGCTGGATGCCTGTTAGGGGCTGAATTGCATCATCCCTGCCCCAAATTTATATATTGGAGTCCTAACCCTCAGCACTTCAGAATGTGACTGTGACTGTATTTGGAGATAGGATCTGTAAAGAGGTTACAGTGAGGTCACTAGGGTGGACCCTAATCCAACATGACTGGTGTCCTTATAAGAAGATGAGATTAGGACACAGGCACAGAGGGAAGACCATGTGAAGATGCAAGGAGGCAGCCATCTGCAAACAAAGGGAGAGAGTCCTCAGAAGGAATCCAGCCTGCTGACACCTTGCTGTCAGACTTCTAGCCTCTGGAACTGTGAGAAAATGCATTTCTGTCGTTTGAGTCTGTGGTGCTTTACTATGACAGCCTAGCAATCTAATACAATGCTCTAATTAGAATTAACCCCACTCCTGCTCCCTCTCTCTCTCTTTTCTGTTTCATTTTTTCCAAAGCCCTTAGCATTATCTAACAAGAATTGAAGCAATGTTACTCATGCATTTTGTTTGCTATTTATCTCCATTTGCTAAACTCTGAGCTCTGTCAGGGCAGAGACTTTTGTCTGCTTGTTCACTGCTGTTACCCCAGTTACAAACAGTGAGGGGCATGTGGTACGTGCACAACAAATACTGCTGGATGACTGGAGATACTGCCCTGTAATCAGCACAGGGTGCCCTGTGGGGTGAGCACAGACCAGAGGGCAGTCAGGGCTCAGATGAGGGGGAGGAAGAAATGTGGGGGCATTTGACATGCAGATGATAACCTCCGCTTTGAGAGGGCCTCTGCAAGTTTCTTCTCAACCCACTTCTGAGCTATGTTGGGCAGCCACAAGCAAGCAGCTCTTTATCTTCTGATTTTGCCTAAGAGATCAATAGCACCCACAGTGGGCATCCCTTCCCCTGCCGTCTTCACCTTTTCCTGTCTCTCCGCTGCATTACAAACCAAAGCAGAAGGGTAGGAGGGTCAGATCAGCTGAGCATCTGGGCTAAATAGGAACCTCTCTAATGCACCTCTGCGTTGGCTGATGCTGACTACTGTTTTTTTGTTCTGTATCTTTTCTCTCCTATCTTCCTACACACCAGCGTTTCTCTTCGCTTCAATTAAATACATCTGTGTTTCTTTATCTTGGAGGCCTAGGGTGCTCTCTGATGGCAGGAATCAACTCAGAAGGAGTCTCCTATTCTTCCTGCAAACTTGTTTCGGTGTTCATGTCTTCCAAGGGTTCTGCCCTGAATCAATGCATTCATTAAGTCTTTCAAAATGCAAAATATGTATATATATTTACTGAGCATCTGCTAGGTGCCAGGAGATATTCTAAGCAGTGAGAAAAATAGATGAAATCTGTTTTAGTCTACTCAATAATCCTTACCTTCATGGAACTTAGATTTGTGTAGGACGTTGGCTGACCCTCGGTTCCCCAGAAAATCAAGCGTAAGGATAAGCTTGTAGGCTAACACTCCATTAGGGAACAGTGAGAGTGACAGAAAAGAGAAATGAGGCCAACCAGGATGGGAGGCAAATTCATGGCAGTTGCATGAGTGATCCGGCTGGTGCTTTGTGCAGAGAGACAGCCAGTCTCCAGACAGGCTGTGCAGAGACACCATGCCTTGGGTCAGCCCAAGGGAAGGGGAGAGGGGATGAAAGCTATATACCAGCTTCCTCCCGTGAAGGTTTGCCCCAGGGGGTGTTAACTTCTCTCACCGCTGGGTATTACCTGGCCCTTTCAGCAGCCAAGAGGAAGACGGATTCCATAACCTACTCCACAGCATTTTATCTGAGTCCAGAGTGGCAGAAGGAGCCAGAGAAGATCACTGCAGTGGCAGAAGGGAGCAAGACAGAGCAAGAGAATCTGGCATGGCTCCTGTGATAATACAGAGATTTATTTTCCACTGTAATAAAAATATTATTGTCAAAAAATGGCTAACAGCAATGTAGGTCCGTCCGTGTAACAAACATACCACCCTGATGAGGGATGCTGATGATGGAGGAGGCTATGCCTGTGTGGGGGCAGAGGGTACGTGGGAAGTTTCTGTATTTGCTGTTCGATTTTGCTGTAAACCTAAAACTGCTCTAAAAAATAAGGTTTGTTTTTAAAATTGCTAACGAGATAAAATGGTACTATAGTCATGGTTATAGTTCATTGTTCTGCAGTAACAACTGGGGTCGATCGGGAACTGTAATACAGTGCTTGTTAACGCTGAGCCACACTGGGTGCTGAGTACATTTGCCACTCTGCCACCCAGGGAAGATCTTATTAGTTGCCCGCAAAACCATTCGCTTTTCATTTTGCTCACAAAATTTTGTTTGGGTGTCGATATGCCCAGTGCCAGAAAATGAACTGCGAATGATCTAAGTCGGCAAATGGTGACCCAAATCTGGCCCACAGCCTGTTTTTGTAAGGCCCTGTGAGCTAAGAAGGGTTTTTATACTTTTAAAGGGTTGCGAAGGAGAGGAGGAGGGGAGAGAAAGGAATGAAGAGAAAGAGAAGGAGAAGGGGACAGGGAAGAAGAAAGGGAAGGAGGAGGAGAAAGAAGAGGGAAAGGAAAAGAAATATACAACAGAGACCATATGTGGCCCGCAAAACCTAAATATTTACTACTTTGCCCTCTACAAAAAAATTTTCCCATCCCTAATCTAAGCTAATAATTGTCATGAGCCATTTCTGGCCAAAAAGATGTGAGAGGAATCCCGCCTGGGGCAGGTGCAGTTTGGGGGTAAGGCAAGCAGGCACCTCCCTGGGCTCCACATTTGGGGAGAGGGGAGAGGCTTGGGGTGCTGCACCTTACTTTCCTTTTCTGAACATCATTAAAATTCAGTGCAGAAAATTCTGCTGCTAGACAACATCGAGTGATCTAATTCTTCCATGAGGATAGGTGTCATTCTCCTCCTCTTAAGGACAAGGAATCTGCCATTCCAAGATGACAAGGCAGGGAAGAGCAGGTCATATGCACTGTAGGGACAAGCCCAGAGACACTGGAAACACTTGCTGAAGATGAAAGCGGTTTGGCCAAACCGTGGGAAGAGAACTCAGGATGAAGCTGCCGCGACTTTAGCCCAGGCGGCTCCCGCAGCCTTCGGACGTCAGTGGTCATCACCACACGTGGTCCAAGTAGGCTGTGGAGGGGTCTCCTACTGTGTGAATGTCCCCCTTGTGGTAGCAGCTCTTGTCCAGCTGTGTCGAAAACTGCTTGTTTTGTATTTAGCTTTTTGAATGAATGTGACTCTATACTATCGGCAGCATCGCTTTCCCGTAATTCTTGTGAGGCATTGGGTGGCAGGAAGGGTCAGTGGGCATCAGCCGCCCAAACTCACGAAAGAGAAAGTCAAAGTCCAGAGTGTTGACGTCGTTGTCGTATTGGTCTGTAGCAGGTTAGGCGGGGGGCACAATGTGAACGCAAATCCTGTTGTCCACTGAGCTCCCTTTTCGTAAGTGCCAGGGACGACTGCGTTTCCAGAGGCAGGGAATAGGGGATTGTATAGAATTAATGTTACCTGCTGCCCCCTGTTTCCCACTGCATCAGCCCACACAGAGTTCCGGCCACCCTGGACCTCTGGCCTTCCCCTGAGCACTCTGTCCCCTTTCACGGTCAACCCTTTGCTCAACTGGCTCCTTGTCCCGGAATGTCGTTCAATCTCTGTGCATCCATCCCCAGCATCTACTGAGCACCTATAAAGTGTGAGGCATCTTTAGACCCTGGGAGGACAAATGTGAACGACAGTTTCTGTCCTTGACAGGCTCTCTAGATAGACACAACAAGGAATTAAACTTCAGTGTGATAAACGCCAAGAAAGATGCAATTATGCTTTGCGAGTGCTGAAGATGGAGGGATTAACTATGCCTAAGTGGCAAAGGGGAAGAAAAGGGAGAAATTTCACAGGAGGAAATTTGAACCTGTTGAAATCCTTCTTGTCCTTCAAAAGATCAGCTCAAATCCCAAGGGTGATTGTTGTCACAGTCGGTGCCTGTCAGTCCACTTGTGCCCTAGGCTGTTGTGTGTTTGTCTTCCTCACAAGACTGCAGGGTCCTTAAGAACAGCACCCAAATAAAACCTGACCTTGTGTTTTCACGGCCCCTTGCACAGGATCTCTTATACCCTATGATCTAAATAGCTGTTTATGAATTAAATTGAATTGAAATTTCTACGCGTGTCGTTGAGGCGAGCAGCAATATGATGTATAAAATTCCTGGGAAGTCTTTGTGCCTAAATATAGCATCTGCAGGGATGGCAAGATGAAAATGTCACAGATGAAACAGCAGCTCACAAAAGCATCTCACAGCACGTGGACTTCAAAAGGAAACAGTGCCTACTAGTAAGGACACAGCTGGCCAACGTCTAGGTGCTATTGAGGTTAAACTGCACGTATGTTGCTGAAATAAGACACAAGATGCAGAGAACGGCCCCAGATGATTAAGCCCCCATAGACATAACGAAAGGACTGTGACTCATAGGAACATGCTGGGTTGCCCTGAATATTTTTAGCAGCTGTTACAAGGAAAAAAGGGCCGCACACAAGAGAATCGGCCAACATGCAAGATTGAGAGGAGTCCGAGTTCTTCAGGTGTAATAATTCTCCCATGCTTTAGCTGACGTAGTGGCCCAATTTAAACACAGATTCCTGCGTATGGAAGAAGCAGGAAGGAAAAAGAAACTGCAGAAAGGACCGAGGGCGCTTCTGGGACCAAAGGGGAGAAGAAACCTCGCGCTTCCTTTGGGTGCTAGTGCACACTGGCCTAAGCACCTCTACCTCTCAGTGGAAAAACCTGTTGGAGAAATCAGAAAAAAAAAATTATGTTAAACAAGGTGTTTTAATTTTAGAAACCAAAATATTGTTGTTTCTGAATTTGTTTGATTACAAGGTCAAAAATTTACAACTCAGACATACCAAAAACTGACTTTATTTTTTTCTCCATAAATGATCTCATCTAAATTCCCAGACTCCATCCTGGTGCTGGCCGGGGGGGGGGGTGGGGGGGCAGAGGGGGAAAGAAGGGTAAATAGGTCAGAATCCCCGTAGAAAGCACATGGCACACGCAAACTGGGCAATGGAGAAGAGTCTAATTAGAGATTGATTTCTTTAAAGGTGTTGTCTTAGTCTACGTAAGCTACTATAGCAAAATACCACAGACTAGGTAATTTGTAAAGAAGGTAAATTTATGTCTCAGAGTGCTGGTGGCTAGGAAATCCGAGATCAGGGCACCAGCAGGGTTAGTGTCTGATACTCTCTCTGCTTCCCAAATGGCAGCTTGTTGCTGTGTCCTCCAGAGGGGACAAATGCCGTGTCCTCACAAGGCAGAAGGTAGAGGGGCAAAAAGGGTACCTACAGCTGTGTGAAGCTTCTATTAGGAGGACCTTACTCCCATTCCTCACCTCCTAAAGACCCACATCTCAATACCATCTCATGGGAGATTAAATTTCAACAGGAATCTTGGAGGGGACACAAACATTCAAACCATAACAGGTTTGGAAAAGAGTTTAAGGAAGCCAACAAAAAATAGTGTAACTGGCTAAGAAAGACATTAGCTGGTAGCCTGTTGAGGCCAGGGTTAAAAGCAGTTTTCACAACTAGGAAAGGGGCCTAGATGGAGAAGGGCTGTCTGCAAGGAGTTTCTAAGAGAGGTTTACAGCCAAGCCCGCGAAAACCTGGCAGGGCGCTCGCGGGAACAAACCCTCTGACCTTATTCTCCTCCCATCCTTCAATCTCCAGCTAATTTCTCCCATTAGCCCAATGCTATCAAAAGCCAGAGAGCAACTCTGGAAGGCCGAGGTAGGAGGACTGCTTGAGGTCAGCCTGAGCAAGAGCAAGATCCTGTCTCTACTAAAAACAGAAAAAATTAGCTGGGCAACTAAAAATGGAAAAAAAAAAAATTAGTCAGGCGTGGTGGTGTGCACCTGTAGTCCCAGATACTCAGGAGGCTGAGGCAAGAGGATTGCTTGAGCCTGGGAGTTTGCGGTTGCTGTGAGCTAGGCTGACACTACGGCACTCTAGCCAGGGCATCAGAGCAAGACTCTGTATAAAAAAACAAAACAAAACCAGAAAGCAAACATGTGTGTGGGGCAATCCATGTATGTCAGCCTCTCTGGGCACACAGTAGAGTGGGAAAGGACAGAGCATGGGTCTGGAGGGCCGGATGGGCAGCCTCCATCCCTTTTGTCCTCAGTATCCACTCTTGTGTTTGTCCAGGTGAAAATGTGTGTCCCCAACATAGGAAACACATAGCATCTCACCGGCTGCCATGACAGGTTTGTGTTCCCACCTGGAAGATGCAATATCAGCCACCACAAGTGCTCTTCATACAAGGGGGCGGGGGGGTGGGGGAGAAGAGAGGACAAACGACTAATGGACAGAAATCAGATCTGCTGCGATTCTGACTTCTGTAGCTGTTCACAAGATCTAATTTAAGAATCACGGTCTTCCTTTTCCACCACCCCTTCCATTTCCTCCCCCGCCCCCCAGCCTCTGCCTGCATCTCAGTCGGATGAAGTCCCTTACCTGGTAAAGCGACTTAAACCCTCGTTCCCACAGACATGGAGTGCTTGACGACCCCGCCCCTCTGAGTTGATGCGGTTTTCCACTGACAAGACCCCTGGGCCAGCGGGTTTGTAAGACACCCCAGCAGTCCCCTTTGGCCGGTTTCGGTCCCCCCAGCCCTCCTGGTGCAGCCGTGGTACCTGCTCCTCTTGCTGATTGAGATCAGCCATCTCAGTCTCCCCCACCTGTTCTCAATAATAAACATTCCTTGAAAATAGAGTTTAAAGATAAATTCACTGTGGCTGTGGTTGCCTCTGAGATAAGAAGACCTCAGCCTTCAACCATTGGTGTCGTGTCATTTTCCTTATCTGACGTGTCTTCATTCAAATCTTCAAATCTTCACCTCCCTTCAGAACAAAGCCTCCTGTCTTACTTCAATTCCTATATGAAGCATTTTCTGCTAGGAAATAACACAGTATAAATGGAGAACCAGACGAAAAACCAAATGATTCCTTTTGCTGTTATGTATGATCCACACATAGCTGCTATTTCCCAGGCAACCCACGCGGGGCACCACTGTGACAGTCACACGCGGCTGCTCTGGCTCTGCTCCCGTCCACTCCAGCGCAACCGTCACTTCTGTCCTAGACCCTCGCCCTGGCCTTGCTTCTGCCCTCACCCCTCCTGGATTCACGCTCCACCCTCAGCCAGAGCGAGCTGCATAAAGCACGAGCCATATCAAGTCTCCCCATGCCCCAAACCCTCCGGTGGCTTCTCCTCAGCCTAGAACAGGCTCCAAAGTCCCGCTCTGGCCTGCAAAGCCCCCCAGGCCTGGTCCCAGCCAGCTCTCTGGCTCATCTCCAGCTTTGCCCCTCACCCCGTCTGCTCCAGTCCCAAGCTCCCCACTGCTTCTTGAACACCCCAAACTTGCCCCGTCTCAGGGCAGGATCCCCAGGTGTTCACTCGCCTCACACCCTCACTCCAGTCAGATATCTGCCCCTCCCAGAGGCCTTCTCTGGTCTCCTTACCTGAAATAACCCCCATGGAGTTCTACCCAGGCCTCCTTTGTTTCTCTTCACTTATCGGCACCTGTTACTGTACTGCATGTCCTCTGCTCTGTTTCCGTGAGAATGTGAGTCCCATGAGGCCAGGGGCTCTGTCTGCACGGCGTGTACCACCATGTCCCCCGGCACAAAGTTAACACCCAGAGAGTACACACTGAAAATTAAATCAATGGCCAAAGTACATAAATAATGTCCACCATGTATCGTAAGTACAACAAAGAAAAATTAAGTGGTAGAGGGCGAGGGAGAGGGGAGGGTGTGGAGGGCGGGGAGGAGGCTATATTTGACAGGGTGGCCAGAGTAGGTCTTTCTGAGACAGTAACATTTGAGCACGGACCTGACTGAAGGGAGGGAATGATCATGGAATACTTGTGGGAAGATTGTTCTGGGCATCGGAAACAGCAAGTGCAAAGGCCCTGAGGCAGGAGCCAGGCTGGTGTGTCAGTGGCCCGGCCAGGAGGGCTGTGGCTGTGTCAGCGCAGGGAAGGGCCCTCTGGGAGGCTGGGCAGGAGGCAGGACTGTGACCAAGCCTCAGATTTCATTCTCAATGTGAAGGAAGCCACTGGGGGAAGCAGGGAAGTGCCCAACCTAATGTTTTTGATTTTTAAGTTAACTTTGGCTCCTGAGTTAAAAACAGACAGTAGGAGGATGTTTTGAAACAATATTATGGTAATTCTGAAGAAAGAGGACAGTGGCTTGGGTTGGCTTTAGCCATTGAGGGAATGAGAATTGATCAGATTAAGCCAATATTTTGGAGTTAAAGCGGAGGGGATTTCTGACACATTCAGTGTACAGGGTTGGGGAAGAACCCAAGGCTGACTCTACCTGCTTCTGAAATATATCTGACATGATGGAAAACCTATAATGTCTCTTAGAAAAATCTTCCAATTTTAGGGGTAGTCTTCCACTTTATGGCTCAATTTCTAGAAGATTGGCCAAAAACAAGTACAATATCAAATTTTGCTTAAGTCATTACATTGAGACACATTTGGAAGAAGACAGGAAAGAGTCCTAAACCCCAGCTAACCCCAGAAATAATAATTCTATCATCCTGGAACTCAACGTTGGTACCTCTCAGCACTTAGAGACCAAACCCGAGAGTATAATATCGACTCCACTTTATCCGTGCATGAACCTGCAGTTTCACATGTGTTCTCACCTCTCACCACTAGGCGTGACCTAATCCTGTAGGAACTTGGCAAACAACTGGTGAGTGACCTGCAGAATAAAGCCATGGCTTCTGATTGGAGAAGGAAACACTTTAAACAGCTGACCACTGACTTCTTCTGATCATTGACTTTGAACTTCTATGAAAAGACTTTTACAATCTCTCGAAATCCCTTCCCCGCAAGGAATGGGCCTTCAGTGCTGGCATCCTTTTGTTCATGTTTCTCAGTAGAACAAATCCAGCCTTTACCTCTGCTCTCTCTTCTCTTTAGCACTGTACAGATTTTAAAGATGTACAACTTTCCCTCTGTGTGTGTATGTGTGTGTGTGTTTCATATTTTGCCATCTTCCACCTATAAGACTTTTCTATCAGTGCTAAACTCATCTCATAAGAAAGACTCCCGAAACACAGCTTCCCTGATATTCTATTGCCTTACTTACAGGAAGACTGGAAAATGCACTTTCTAATAGGCTTGAACTGAAACTAAAATAGTTCATGTACAGCGATAGAGAGGCCACATGTATTTCTCCCCAGCAATACTCTCCTTTCTTTTATTCATAAACTGCTAATGATGCAGATGGATTCTTTTCAATTTCTTACCTTTTTTTCTTTCAGAATTACATGTGTGCTGAACCAATCTAATAAATCAGTATAGGCAGCATAGCAGAGAGCCTCGAAATCAGATAGGCTTGACTCAATAGTGGTCAACAAATTATAGCTATAAAAGGTTTCTTAACATGTCTCTAATTCAGTTTTCTCATTTATAAAATAGGATAATACTAATAGCTACCTCATTGGCTTAGAGTCAAGAATAAAGTCATGGGAATGATTACATGACAATGAAGATGATGATGATGATATCGAAGGAGAAAAATCACAAAGCTACAAGACTTAGGATATCGAAGTGTTTATTGAGGTCAAATAAACATGTTATAGCTCCATAATTATTGTTATAAATATTAACATTAGACTTATACTCAAGTAGCAATATCAAATAATGTTTCTATAAATAAATCTATATTAATAAAATAGCATAAATAAAATGAGTACTTATAACAATAAATAAATTTATAAATATAAGGTATTGATTATAAAAGCATGAAGTTATTTAGGTTTTTTTCCCCCGAAAGGAATGGGAGGTAATCTTTTTTATGGAAATAGACAATTGCTTAAAAAATAAATTATTTTCTGTGCATCAAACACTAGGTACAATAAAATGTTATAAATATCTTTATACTTAGAAGGTCTACCTTCTGGTCTCATAAACAGAAGTGACATCAGTTTCCTTTTTAAGGTAAGCAGGGGCTTATTTGGAATCCACTCATGATGGTGGAGTTTGGCTTCCCATTTTCCTTTTGGTAAAAAAAACCCTTCAGGGATCTTATTGTGATTTCTAACAGGCAAGAAGTTTCAGTTATTCATTTTCCCGCTGTGCTCTGGTCAAATGCAGGCATTTCTCAGGGCCATGAACAGCAAATCCAGTTCTCCAATTGCTTTGATCTCTCCACTCTCTCCAAGCTGTGAAAATAAGGACACAAAAGAATTTGAGCATTTATAATGTGTTTTATAAAGAAGAGAAATGGCATAATAAGGTTACTAGAGAGAGAAACCCAGTTTTAGCCATTTGCGAAAGATTAATAATATCCTTTTAGCAAGAGTATAATATGATTTTGCCAAAGACCTTAAAACGATGGCTACCTGGGCACCTGCAGGCATCAGTCTCAGGTGTACCTCAGACTAATGAAGCTGTTTAACGGCTGGGCGGAGCGTTGACCACCCTCCCTAACTAGAGCAAGCGGATTGAAGCAATGCTAGGATCTGGGGGGTCCCAAGTGCCACCCATTAGGGCTTCATAGCCCCATGACTATGAGCAATTATTTACAGCAACTCAGCTCACGTAGGCTTGAACCATATAATTACCGATACATTGGGGCTTTTTCTGTTCCCACGTTTTCAACAAAAGAGGAAAAAAGAACAGATTGTCACTTTTGTGAGAAAAATACCAAATTAAGTCCTTTCCACTTGCTTTAATTAATAGAACGCCAGATAAACTCCAAACCTTCATTTTTTCTCCTCCTTCCAAGTAGTTCACAGCGGAGGCTCTCAAACTCAGTGGGAGAGAAAACCCACATACAAGCCCAAATCATCACCCACTGAAATTCATCTAATCTATTACATTGGCATTATTTCAGGAAAAATCCTGTCATCATCATCTTCTATGCAGTGCGTTGTTCTCCTTTCTCTTCCTGCTTTCTTCCACACTCCCACCTTTCTGTTCTCTTAACATAATGTGGAAAAGATTTTTTTATATCTCTCAATGACTCCCAAGACTCTAAAGAATTTTAAGGCTTATGTTGCCCTATTGTCTGTCGTGTATTCTGCTACAGCCACAGGGAACTCACACCTCCCAAGACTGCCCTCCTGCTTCAGACAGCTCAGCCAATGCTTCCTCCTGCGGAGCTGCCTCTGAATAACATCCCTCTCTTGCCTGTCCTACAGAGAAAAAAGCGTCATCACTCTTCCACGTGGCAACCCATCGCAAACATGACAGTGGATTCTCTCAACACGGATTAAAGACTTTAAAAATCTCTGTCTTCCCACACAGATCACCATGAGATTTTTCTCTCTCACTCTTTACTTTTCTAAAGACAACAAAGTAAGCTGACATCAGGAATCTTGTAAAGAAGTGCAAAGCACATCTTGTCTATGGCATGCTAACATCCAGCCCTGCGCCTCTAGGTAATAGTTCTATAACAAGGAAATTGAACTTCACAATAAAAAAAAAAAATCCAAAGCCTTCAATTATCAAAGGAAGAAATGGTCGCGTTCATTAAATTATGCCAAGGAAGAAACACTTTTTTAAAAAATCAAGATATAAAAAAGCAGGAAATGAGGTTAAGCTTGTTACTGAAAATTCCTTCAATGAACAAGAGCCTTTGTGTTTGAGTATTTCATTGCACCTGCTTGCAAGAGCATCACTTTCACTGCTATTAATCATTCCTCTGGTTTTGGGGTGAGTCACAATTGCTAGTCTGAGCCTTCCACTGTTGTTCTTTCCACCAGATAGGCCACATAATGGTATCATTCACTGTAGAAATGTACCCTAGTTTACAATAAACAGATGCCCACTAAGGATTTGTTGAGGGAGAGAAGGCGGAAATTAGAGAGGAAGATGAAGGGAGAAAAGAAGAGAAGAAGATTAACAATTCAGACTCCACTTCACTATAACAAAAACATTATTAATATTTTCACTCTATCTGACACTGTGTAAAAGAAGTCAGTGATTGCTCTTGCTTTTAAACTAAATTCAATAGCCATTGGGTATTATATCATGATGATTAAATATAAGTATCAGTCATTCCAGAAGTTCACCCTATATGCAAGTCCAGCTCTTTTGTTGTTGTTCTGAGTTTATTTCTCCTAGTTTTAAAGTATCAAATTAAAGGCTTCAAAAATCAGTTCAAATAAATTCATCCCCAGGCACTTTTCTGTTTTTGAACAAGTGCTTCTTCAGATTAACATGAGTCAATAGGGATCTGAAATTTGCCTAATAATTAGTAATACCAAAATTAATATGTATTACTGCTGGAAAAAGTAGAGGCCTGGGATTCAGGAGACCTGCATTCTAGCCCTAGCTCTGCCACCGGCCATCCCCAGACGGTGGGGTAATGTGATTAGATGACCTAAGTTCCCGGCTAGTTCTAGAATTCTATGATTTCCAAAATGTGGAAATTGATTTATAGATATGTAGACACATCTACATACACATGCACCTAAGTAATCAACCCAATGGTAGGAGAATCAAGTGAAACATCACAAAGTGGGAGGAATAAAAAGAAAGGAAAGGAAAGAAAAACATTCGTCTTTCCTATTGAATGACTTAGCATTAATATTTATTTAATAGTTCTCAGTATACCTTTTTCACTGTGTCTTTCAGCTGTTGTACATTCCTCTGGATATGCTGGTCATCACCCTCAATGTGCTACAAAATAAAAACAAGAGTAACTAGTTTAACGTTGTTGTGCTGAAGCTTCATGAACCTCAGGGCCCATCTGAGTTATGTTACGAACGCACCTGAAATTAAAGCTCTTAGCAATTTTGCCCACAATGACCTAGATTTCACCAGTGACCTAGATTTCCCAAGCTCTTGAATTCCCTGGGACACCAAAATCCAGTCACTTCCCTTACAGGGGACCTGTCTTCATCTTTGAGAAATCCTACTGAGGTCTGCACTTGTGGAAAGAGTAGGGTGGTTTATGCAAATTCTGTCAGGAATAAAACCCTCATCGAAATTGCTTGTTCAGAACAAGAAACATACCTAAAACCCCTCACTTGAAAAGTAAGCCCTCCTCAGCCTCAGCAAATACTAGGTCGCTTTCACTCTGCCTCACTCCACTCAAACCTTTCTTCATGGTTTCAAATATTCAGAGGCATTGACTCCACACACCTCTGATTTTGTCACTTCCCATGACATCAAAGGAGCAGCAGTCTCTTCCCACCCACCACCGACATTAACCCTTCCCATTTCCTTCTTTCTCTTTCACTTTTCTCTCTTTGTCTTTCTCTCCTCTCCACCATTTCCACAGCTAGGCATTTTTCCTCACAGCTCCCAACAACTTTCTCATCCTGCATACGCTGAGTTGCTTTTTTTTCTAGGAACAAACAAATGAGGCTTCCAGAGCCCATTCACCACCATAAACTCAAGGTGTGACTCAGTTATAGCAAAAACCAACACCCTGCGACTCCAAATGCCTCCCAATAATGGCATTGCAGAGGCAGTTCTTACGGCCAGCATAGGTGTAGGGGGAAGAAGTGAAGGTTGGGGGAACCTGATCTCAAGGGAAGAAGGAGGGAATCAGGTGGGTGGGCGTGGGCCGAGGGAAGAACTCACGCATGGGCTTAGCTTGGTGCTGAGCCTGGCCAGGAAGGGCACCACCTCCTGCATGTAGGGCTGGAACCTATCAGACTGGGGGAGCAGCACTTCTTCAACGGTAAAGTTCAGCACCTGCTTCATCAGATAGCAGCGCTCTCTCACCTGCAGGTGGAAGGGAAACAGCAGGGGTCACATGAGGGGACCTCCAGAAGACCTAAACCAGCATCACCACCACTCCAAGGAACCACAAATGGCACGCTGCCTGCTCATCATGGCTATAGCTTACATTGACTCCACGGAACAGTTTCTCCCCAATGAGACGGACATCTGTGTTGTTATCTGCCAAACTAGCCTGGAACAGAAGAAAAGGCTAAGTGCCTGGACATCGAGGAGATAGAAGCAAACACTGTAAGTGGAGATGTACTCCAGCCCCTCTCCCCAGAGCAACCTCATAAAGGCCAAAGACAGAATTCAGATGCACACATGAGTTTAGAATAATGCCCAATGGGAGAAAGAAAAAATAATCAGATGGGCTACTGAATGGCTGCTCTTTGGATAAAGCTCAACATATGCATTGTAAAGGCCAAAATGGAAGAAAGGAGTTTTGGTAAAAACCCAATCTCCAGTGAGTCTCTGAAGAGACCTAGAAGATTTATCCACCTGTGGGCATAAATGATGGGTTCCTAAAGACCTTAGAGGTGCTCTGAAGAAAAGTTTAAGAACAAGTAGATGCAATGAGATCGAGATGAGTACCTCCTTAGCCAGCATGAAGGTGCGGTTGGCGATATAAGGCTGCTGGAAGTTGGACTTGTCAAGCTTGCAGTGGGAGCCGATGGGCGCGGCTGCTCCCCCCTGCACCGACAGGGCCAGGAGAAGGAGGCAGCTGGCGGCCAGAGTCCCTAGGAGCAAGGAGCTCACAGATTTCTGCAGGGCGGCCATTGCAAACAACTCTAACTCGAGCAAGTGGCAACTGAGAAAGGAGAATCTGGTATCAAGAAAACAAGAGGCAAAGACAATACGAGGGGGAAAAAAATTAGTCGAGAAGCATCACACCAAACAAACTAATTCTACCAAGTTTGCCGAAACACTTACCTGTTCGGATGATTCTGCTTGTGATGGGAAAGATAGAAGCTGCTGCTTTTATAGCCCCCAGTATACCAATTTTTTTTTATTGTGAAAAATATGACATCAGCAATTATCTAATTTCCAGTACTATCTTCTGAGAACTACCTAACCACCACAGGAGCCCACAAGCACCACCTCCTGTCCTTCCTACCTTGAGATGCATGCGTTTTCCTAAAACGTCACTGTTAGGGCCGAGGGTGCTTTTGCAGACAAATCCCAGAAATTTTCTAAACCCTACATATTTTTCAAAGAAAACAATTGCTTTGTCTAAGTAGAGTCCAGATTTGGTATAATATTCTTTGATCTCCCAGAGTAACTGAGTAAGCATTTTGGTCACGGACTCATTTTCCTACCAGCTTCATAGATTCTTATCTCACGAGAGGTGATCAGAGAAATAAAGGACCCTTGTCCCATATCCTCCACTTTAAAATAAATGGTAATTATGACTTAGAGAGCATACTATTTTTTAAAATAATTTTAAGCTCATTTTTTAAAACATGCTGAATCCTAAACCAGATTTATGTTTTAAAAATAACAATCTTGGCTAACCTAATTATTGTTTTCTTCCCATTCTGGGACTATTCTTAAGTGGTATTAATAATTGTGATAGAAGCAAATATATTTTAAAATTTTTGTTCATGAATTATAATGAATATCAATTTAAGTTTGGAAATACTAATGATAAACAACCTGATCATCATTTTTCTTAACATGCAAGCTTTTTTTTAAATAAAAGAATTCTGTGAAGACAGTAATTCATCTTGAAATTTTATCTAACTCTAAACAACATAAAAATCTCAAAATAATATTTCCAAATAATTTCATAACAATTTTATGATACATATGGATATCTGAAGAAGAGAATCTAGAAATATAGCGGCTGTATGCCTTTAAATTATTAAAAATGCCTTGAATCTTTTAAAAACACTTAAAAACTAAACTGGAAACCCTCCCAAAGAGTGGGGGCAGAGAGCAAGTGCAACTATCAAAATGCAAATATCTATTTCTGGGGGAAGGAATATGAGTTAGTGCAAATTTGTCTGATCAGATTTTTCTTCTCACAGCTAGTTAAGATCAGGGGTGTTGAGGAACTGGGAGAAGGAATGTGAATAATCACAGAACCTGAACCATTTTATGAGATGGCACAGACATAAAAGAGGTGCCACAATAAAGGATCAGAACTGTGTGAAGACACTGAGCATTTGGGAAGATGGAGAAAGCTTCAAAAGAGGAGATTAGAGAGACTAAATAAAACCACATAATCATCCTTATATGTGAAATCTAAAAAAATTGAACTCACAGAGGCAAAGAGGAGAATGGTGGCTGTCGGGGGCTAGGGAGGTGGGGAGGTTGGGGAAATGTGGACACAAGCTCTCAGGAAGGATAAGTTCAAGAGATCTACTGTACATCATGGTGATTATAGTTAATAACAATATATTGCATACTTAAAAATTGCTAAGGGCCTACATTTTAACTGTCCTCATCACAAAAAATAAGTATGTGAGGTAATGCATACATTAATTAGCTTGATTTTGCCATTCTATGACATATGCATACATCAAAACATATATGAAATCAACCTAAGTGTCCAAAAATGGATGGATGGATAAAGAAGGTGTGATATATATATATGCAACAGAATACTATTCAGGCATAAGAAAGAAGAAAATCCTGTCATTTGAGGTGAGATGGATGAACTTAGAGGACATCATGTTGAGTGAAATAAGCCAGACATAGAAACACAAATACCACATCATCTCACCCATATGTGGAAACAAAAAAATAAAAAATGGATTATTATAGGAGCAGAGAGTAGAATAGTGGTTACCAGAGACAGGGGATGGGAGGAGGGAGAGGAGGATGGGGAGAGGTTGGTTGGTCAATGGATACAAAGTTATAACTGGATAGGAGGAATAAATGTTGGTGTTCTGTTGCATAGTAGGGTGACTATAGTTAACAATAAAATATTGCATATTAAAAAGTAGCTAGAAGAGAGGCTTTTGAATGTTCTTACAAGGAAAGAAATCTTTCAAAGAAATGATAAATGCATGAGATGATGGATACAATAACTACACTGTTATGTATCAAAACAACAAACTGAACCCTATGAATATGTACTATTATAATACAATGTGTCAATTAAATAAATTTTTAAAGATCATGTTGTACAACATAAATGCTATATATATGATTTTTATTTGCCAATTAAAAATAAAGAAATTTTTTCTAAATGAAAAAAAAAATGACCTATTTCAAATGTTTACTTGGGGTTGTTCATAAGCCCAAGAAAAGATGAGGAAACTCTTCTTTATCCAAGTTCTTTTTTTTCCTCTTTTTTTTTTTTTTTTTTGACACAGGGTCTGGCTCTGATGCCCAGGCTGGAACTCCTGGGCTCAGGGTAGGAGTATAGGCATATGCCTCTAAGCCTGGCTAATTTTTTTTTAATTTTTGTAGAGATGGGGGCGGAGGGGGGGTCTTACTATGTTGCCTAGACTGGTATCAAACTCCTGGCCTCAAGAGATCCTTCTGCCTAGGCCTCCCAAAGTGCTGGGATTATGGGCATGAGCCACTGTGCCTGGCCCCGATTTTCTATTATATGAGATATGGCCATTTTTGTCCAGCACTAAACTTAAGCTATTCTATAGATTAAATGGCTTTTGTTGCTTTGCCTGGAAACCTGACAAGCATACATAATTTTGTTCCCATGGAAAAATAAGTTTTAACATCACGAATTATATGCTTTTGTAGGAAGAGTCTCTGTCTCTTTCATCTTTGTCATTCTAGCATGTAAAACGGTAGTACACACTAGAAAGGATTCAATAAAAGCATGCTGAATGAATAGGTAAATAGATAAATAATTTGTTATCTTGGGGAACATGGATGGAGGTAATTTGGGGACTGCATTCATAATACTTCTAAAGCTGCAGTTTGATCCAGTCCTACTTACCAGTTTCATTATTGTTCCTGAACAGGACATAAATATCTGTGAAATAAAAACAGAATGCCAGAGAAGTGCAAAGTAGTCTTTCAAGGCAACACTATGTCTCTTACTCAATACGTGCTCCTGATGGACCAACTATTAATAAGATAGTGTTAACCAAACCACGATCTTAGGTTTTAGTGATCTTGACTAAAACTCACTAAAGTGAAAACCCGCTCTGGGACCATGAGTGGATTTCTGAACAGTCATATCAGAAGTCTCAAAAGAGAGATTATGGATATAGCATAAAGCTGCTCCTGGGAAAAAGCAACTAGAGACATATGTGTGCTAAATAATTTCAGATCATAACGGGCCTTCTCTTTAGTGGTTTCCTTGTGAATTTCCAAGTGTCTCCCAAAGCCATCTCAGATGAAGGGTAACCCTAGCACCATCCTCCCAGGACCCAGACAGATTGTACCCATGGTTGATCTTAGATATATGCAACAATTTACCTGGTCTAATGCCAGGAAAGGCTAACAAGAATCCCCAGCCAGGAGGTGGGCTTTAGCTGTCTCATTCACTATGCTACCCCTGGCACCTAGAACAGTGCCTGGCATATAGCAGCAAAATAAATATTCCTTGACTGCTTGAATAAAACTACTTCCCAATTTGTTGGCTGATGCTTGAAAATCCATGACTGGAAATGCATTCTTTAAAATACATATCTCCTTAGGAGAAGGAAGACCTTTTGTATCTCAAGCAAAAAGGTTTGTATTCATCATACTCCTCAGTCCAATACACATGATCATTGTTCCATATGAGAGTGTGTGTGTGTGTGTGTGTGTGTGTGTGTGTGTGTGTGTGTGTGAGATCCCACCCTCATTATTCTCCTTCCCTCCCCACCAAACACTCATCACCATCCCTACCACCCCGTCATAGGCCACGGCTATAATGTTGGATATATATTTCTGAATACGTATGCATGTTTGTGAAACAGGAAGTGCTATTTACTGTGTATACGTATTTTTATTTTATAGAACTAGTTCTCTTTCTTACTTTTTTACTCAGCATGATGGTCTTGCAATCTGTCGGTGTAGCAGTGTGTAGCCCTTGCTTCTAGCATGGCATTCTGGAGTGTGTCCCCATCACATTTTACTTATTCATCCTCCAGTGATGGGCACCTCCACTGCCTCCAAGTGCCCATTCTACAGACATCACAGCACTAAGCAGCCTCACTTGAATCATTGTAATGGTATTGTTTGAGAATCTTTTTGGAATAGTTACCCAGGAGTAGACCCACTGGGTCATAGGGGTAAGTGTATTAACATTTACTAAATACTGCCTGATTGCTCCCCAGAAAGACAGCATTAATCTACTCTCTCACATCGGTGAATAAAGCTTTTTCTGTTTCCTTACTTCCCCACCCACACTTGGTATTAGCCAGCTTTAACTTTGCCAGCCTTTGAAAGTTTAAAATGGTACCTCAGTATGGTTTTAATTTGCATTTTTCTTCATACACTTATAGCCACTTGGGTTTCCTCCTTTTATGAATTAACTACTTACATCAGTTGCCCATTTTTCTAGAGGGTTTTGGCCTTTTTCTGTTGCTGACTTATAAGAGTTCCCTGTATATTTTAGATATTAGTCTCTTTTTGGTTATAGATATAACAAACTTTTCTCCCAATTTGTGATCTATTAACTTTGTATATTTGGCCTTCTTTGAACAGAAAACTTAATTTGAATGTCATCAGTGCATGATTTACACTTTACAAGACTTTGTTTTAAAAGCCTCTCTCCATCCCTAGTCACAAAGATATTCTTCTATCTTGTCTTCTGTTTATTATATGGTTTTATGTTTCACAGTCAGGTCTTTAATGCATTTTTGTATATGATGGAAGTAGGGAATCCGTTTTATTCTTCTCCACATTAGGAGCCAGTTTTTCCAACACAGTCCACTGAACAATGAGTCCTTTACCATATATAAATTTCTCATACGTATAAAATAGCTATCTCTGAGTTCTCTATTTTGTTCCTTTTTGTTCTTGAGCCAGTTCCATATTTTATTACTGACGAGTGTCTTTATAACTGGAAAGGAAAGTCTACCCTCTCCACTCTACTTTTTCAGCTGACTTAGCTATTCATGGACCTTTCATATAGATTTTATAATAAATTTGTCAAATTCTTTGAAAAATACAGCAGAAATTTTTATTGGGTTTTCATTTAATGTAAAGACTGATTTGGAGAGATTTAACACCTTTATAATGTGAACTCATTCTATTCAAGAGCATCGATCATCTCTCTACTAAAGATCTTTTATACACTTTTGACAGTGTTTCAAAACTTTCTAAAACTGAGTTCTTACCTATTAGTTTTAATTCCTAGTTACTTTATAGGAGAAGTAAGATGTGAAGCTGTTATTAGCCACTTTTACTTTGGTGTGAACGAGTACCAAGGTGGCTCGAAGAAAGAGACTATTGAGATACTCATATCCTAAGAACATGAAGAACAAGTGATTCAGGGTCAGCGAGGAGGAGGGGACGGAGATACCAGCAAAGAATAAAGCCTAAAGCCTAGGGTTTTCAAACATAAACTTCCTTGACTTTCTAGTTCTGCTCTAAGCTAACCCTGACGGTACCGAAAATAACCTCCTACCATGCCCACCTCACCTGCCACACCTTGCCCACAAAGACACTTGCCAACCATAGCCACTTTTCCCTTCTTCCTGGGGACAAAATCTTGCCAACTAGTACTGTATCTCAGCTTAAAAAGAAGATTCTACCCACAGAAATGTGTCATAATATAAAGGAGTATGTTTTCCTTTTAGTAATGCCAAGTACTAAAATCCATTTAAAAGACAGAGGGAAGCAACATTTATGCAAATTTCTCACCACTCTAGTGCAAACAATTTGACACCGGCTTTCTAACTAACGTCTGCCCTCTACTGTAACAGATTTTTAAAAGTCCATAGGTACATCTCATTCCTCTTTCTATTTATTAATATTATTTTAGCTAGTAAATGGGTGTAAAGAGTAATAACTCACTTGTTTATGTCACCAGAGATTCAAAGGCATAATTAATTAACTAATATCAGTGAATATTTCATCCCAGTTCTCTAATTAGTTTTAGGATTATTAATGTTTCTCATGATCATTTTGCAGAGGTGACAGATTATTTTAAAACCTAACTTTTAAAAATTCATAGTCAAAACTATGTATCTTGGTGTAGTCTACCCAGACCCTCTCAGCCTCTCATGGGAAAATTGTGGGCCCAGTAAACTAAACGTTTCCTACATTCTCACGACCCTGTTGACCTTTTTAAAATATGAATAATCAAACACAGTTTCAACTCTGAGGTGACTTGGTCTTAAAAACATCATAAACGTCACTCCTGAGAAAATGCTCCTTTTCCCTTCCCTTTGTCACTGTCCTAATTCAAAGCCTGTGTACGTGTGCTATAAATAGGGTGAAGCATCACAGATTTGGGTTAGTTGGACAAGATGTCACTCTGAATCGGGGCAAGTCTGAAATGTAGTCTGTTTCAAAAGAGGTGTGATTTTGTTATTACTTCCACATTCTCACAACTAAGTAAACTAAGCTAATAATATATCATTCTGTTTAACAAATATCAATTTTGTTGCTTGCTTTTTCTAAGTAGGGGTTTTTGGACTCACATTTCTTACTTTAAAGAAAATACAAAAATAGCTAACATTAATTGTGTTGCAGTAGCCTTAGGTTTAATCTGAAGTGGACTTGCTTTTGAAAAAAAAAATATGAAATGTACCTAAATATCGATTAGAGAACTGGAATTTAAATTGTGTTTATATTAGTTAATTAACGTGCCTTTAGAAAAAGTAAAAGTGCTTGAATGAGTATGTAATATTAACCCACAAGTTAACTTTAAATGAACAAAACATGTTGCAATGCAATTGTAACAACCACTACAATAGAGATGCTTGACCGGAAACTGATATTGAAAACTCATTCAAGACTTTAAGAAGGATGTTGGATATGAGTACAATTTTAAATATTAATAGTATTTGGGCCAGTTGAAAGAATGAAAGAAGGGCTCTGTAAGAAGAAGGAAATGGAATAAAAATAAAGCTTAGAGATGGGGCTAGTATAATAGAGTAACAGCTGATTGGATTAGAGTAGATACACTTGTTGGAAAGTGATGGCCAAGAAGGATGTATAGAAAGGGTAGGAGCAGCTTATGAGCACCCTTGAATACCAGCCAGAACAGTCTGGACTTGACCCAAGGGGCTATAGAGAGCTGTCACAGGCAGGTGAGCAGGGTAGGAGCCCACATAAAGCAGTAACCTAAGGAGAGAGCCTGAGAGTTACGTGAAGCATGAATTGCAGAGGCAGAAACTGGCATCAGCGACGCCAACAGCAGGTGCAGTTTAGTACTATTAGTGAGTCAAGGAGCAAGGATGACAATGGTCAATGCCCGGAAACACTTGAGCCACGAGTGGGTAAGATTTAGACTTAACACCAGTTTGAGACTACAACACAAAATATTTATTCAAAACTGTGATTGAAGCAATTCAGTAGAGAAACAAGTCAACCATGAATACTTTCACATGGTTTAAGGACTAGTGCTTTTTAAACAGTACTCTCATACAGTACTGGTGATCAGTCAGAAAGATCTGGCAAATAATTGGTGTATCCAGAATGCAAAAATGGCACGTGGCAGTCCCTGAGAAAGGCGCAGCCGCTTAGGAGAAAAAGACAAATAGAACAGGCACTGCTGGCGGTGAGAGAAATGTAAGCCATATTTGCAGACCTCAGGCAGAATCAGCAAACTGCTGCTGCCACTGACCCTTCCAGCAGTTGGCAAATGCTGCTTCTCACCGGCTCCCTCCTCGTCGCCGATTCATGGGCACAGGAGGAATGGGGCAGTGGCCCAAATGTCCCACGCTGTCTTCTGGTGTTTCTCCCCCTCCCCTACTCCAGCTGAAATAATAGGGGGACCAACGGGAGCAGAGGTCGAATACTGCTTCCCCTGCGGAGAGGGGCAGGGTAGGGGCCACGGGTGCGAATGGGAGCGCTGGGGCCAGGGAGATAAGGCGTTTCGGGAGAGAGGCGAAGGGAGTTGGTGGCTTGTGGATTGTACCCCCATAGAGATGGCCTGGGCACCTAAGCCGGAGAACTGATGGTGTAAACAAAATAATAAGCTGGTTGGCAAAGGTTTTTTACTTTCAGGTAGTTGTTTTGACAACTTCTTGACACAGCCTGAGCAAGATCATGAGTTGAGTAAGACCAAGATTTTTCTATTTCTCATCAGAAACTCAAACAATAAGGAGGCAAGTGAGTAATGAGAACTGATTTCTTTGGCTTCAGTGTCTGCTTCCCCCACCTCCACATGCTGCCAGTAGAGAGAAGCACATGGGAAGGTGATTTGTGCTGAATTTTACCCCAAGGGAAGCCTTTATCCAAAATGAGCAGGGAAGTGACCAGAGATGTTCCTGCTTGGGGAAGATCCTTGGTATGACCTGTCTCTCTCTCTCTTTCTCTCTCTCTCTCTCTCTCTCTCTCTCTCCTCTCATTCTCAGGCAAACGCACCAACCGTAGCCTACCATTGGTCTCTTTTCCCCATTCCCAATCCTCCAGCCCCACTACAATGTCTCCTCTCAGGTTCCCTAAGAATTAAAATTCTTCATGTTTGGCATCATCTTGGTCTCTGAATCTGGCTTGTTCTCATCACCACTAAGAAATTCTCAGGCTGTTCTCCACCAGCTCTGAAAATGTGCTGCTCCTGTTGGGCTTGCTGGAACTCCATCAGATCCTCTGGGACTGAGAAAAAGGAAGGAAGGGAGATTATGTCAATATAGTTTCTGTTGGAAGGAGAAAAGATGGTTTATGTGAGGGCACAGTGATGGCAGACTGCCTCACACACTTCAGAGTCTTTCCTACCTTTTCTCCATCAATGCCATAATGTCAATTATCTGCACTTCTAAATGATGATTATCTTCAATTAGGAAGCAAAACTGTGGAATAAAACAAGAGTGCTTTGAGGACCTTCATCTCTTCCTGTCTATACCCTTGTCTCCCTCCTTCTTCTCTCCAACCCCCACCTCCACCCAGGTCTGTTTTATATTCATACTGTCATAAATCATAAAACTAATACCATCTGTAATTTTCAAGCCACTCCCCTAGATTATATCTCATTTCATCTTCATAATAACCTGTCAAAGTATGTTATTCCAATTCTACGGATAAGAAATATGAGGCTCAGAAAGGTGAAATAACTTTCTCCGAGTCACACTGCTGCATAATGACAAATCCAGGACTAATGGAGGCGTTTGCCGTTCGCCATGCTACCCCAGCGTACAGTGTCAGCTAAATGCATCTCCACGTACAGGATTTCAGCCATTAGGGATCCAGGCGAGGGGTGTACTTGGTCATCAAAGGAGACTTTCCTAGAATCCATAAAAACCTATGATTTCCTAACACATAGTACCTTGTGTTTCTTCCTAGCACGTGGTACATGGCAATCTGAATTAAAATAACCTGGTTATTTCTCTGTCTTCCCAACTAGGTGGCCTGTTCCATCGGTCAGGAAGCACGAACAGGTCACTTTTTACCTGCTTCTCCTTATATACACACACACACAAAAAAAATACCATTTTATTAATATATTTTTCCTGGGGGTGGCCTGGAGTAAAATAAAAAGAACAGGAAATGAGCATATGGCTACCCTACAAAATTTCCAATCAACTACATGATTATTCGAATTGAACATGAAGAGTTTTTAAGGAAATTTCTCCCTCCCTTTAGGAACAGAGATTGAGAGGACGGCTGAGAGGATGACAAGAAAGAGGGGAGTGCCTGTGGAACCAAGGGAAAAGCTGGGTCAGACGACCCATTCCTCACTTTGTGAAGGAAAGAGCCTGCACTCAAATGACCTCAGCAGCCTCCTTGTGCCTGGGCTAAGGTCAGGCCTGGGAAACCCACTCAAGGAAGGCTGGGTCAGGAAGGATGGTGTCTCTGTGTCTCAAGAGATGTCCAGTTCTTCCCACCACTAGCCAGCACGTATGCCCCCAGCGTGAGCCAATGGTAATGACTACCCAAGTTCACCACTGATCTCCTCTCTGCATATCAGTTGCAGGTCCATGTTGAGGACAGTCTACATGCAAAGCCACAATGACAACCACACACATCCTTATTAGACCCATTCTCCTCCTGTGGTTCTGCCAGCCCTTGTTGCTCGTTTTTGACCTCCAGGCTTTTCAGGGTTTCGAATGTTTCCCCCTTGAGGCACAGCCTCAGTGTAAGCTCCCCACGCTCAGGACCCTCCATCCTGCCCAACCTTAACAAAACTTTACCTGGCCTGTGTTGCTACTACCCAAGCTGGCACCAGGTAACTGAGACTTTAATGGCCAACTAATTCATACCTAGGCACTAATAGCTAGAAAAGCTTAAATGCAGATAGGCATTTTTGCAAGATTCTTTAACATGTTAGCTCAAAAGAATAAACTAATAGAAAATTTAGACAAAATTACAAACCTATAAAGATTTTAGTTGTGTCTCTTGGCGACTTTTGCACATACGTATTAGGCTAAACTCTACCCCTGACCCTCTGACTTTCTCATGACATTAAAATTTCTATGACCTCTTTGGAAATATTTGCGGTTGATTGCATTCACTGCCATAGAGAAAGAGTAGAAGGTAGTTTTGGTTTTTGTATAGGATCCCAGAATAGAAAATTGCATTATTTGGCACCACGTTGATTTCTGGGGCATTACTGCATACTTACTACCAGATAGCCATTAACTTCCCCAGGATGTCCAGAAAACCTCTCCCAGAGACCCCTCTAAAAACACACTCTAATGTCGTGTTCACCTATGGGATTCCCCTGTGTTGCCCTGGTGGTTTAGTCTTCTCGACAATGACTTATTAACTGAGCTGGATTGGGGGAAAGAATTGGACTCGAGCATCACTTCACCTCAAGAGCCACAGACATTTCCTTCTTTCATTTCTTGGCACCCACAGATAGAAACAAAACTCTACCTTGATCTTTTGAGATAATCCACCTTCCTAGATGTCTACATTTGTCACCCTGTATTGCTAGGTGGTTTATTTCATGAATTAGTAAAACCACAGTTAAACTGCCAAGAATTTCATTTGTCATAATAAATTAAAATATCTGGCATTCTGAATAGAAGTTCTGTGCAGAAATTCTAATCTGTCTGCAAAAGACCTTTCTATGAATCTGCCCAAAGCCACTTTTCTCCACAAGTCTGTCTCTCCAAAGAGCATTTATTGAGTTTTAAAGGTATGCCTGGCCCTGGTTATGTGGGAGGGAAGAAACATAAGGAAAATTTCCTCATTTTATAATCAAATTAATGAAAACAAACACAAAGAAGAAGTGATTAGGAAGTATGAAAGTTACAAACATGTTGACATCAAGTATGATAGAGATTCATGCACATCTGCAAATTTTTTTGTTAAAGAAATCCCTTTTTGTTTAGAAATCTTGCCATCTTGCTTTTTCTATTTTCATTAAAGAAGAGAAAGAAATTTGCCCTTCAGGATTCCAAAGGAAACTAAAGAGTTATCATTGCCCATTCACAATTTCTGCTCAGGGAGACAGGAATAAAAGGGATCAGAGTCAATGCAGTAATATTTTGGTGAGAGTTTGGTCAAGCTTCAGAGTAACAACCCTTCAGGCTGGCAGAGACTCAGCCAAAAAGTCGCCCCCTGGTTGTCCAGGCCCCGAACAATGAGAAAACAAGCCAAAATCATTTAAAATTGGAGAATCATTTTGGCAGACAGTGGAAGCAGTGTAGGTAAGAACTGTACACTGCTTCAAGTTGTCATCAACAGAGAATTAGTAGAAAGTTTGACTGGTGACTACAACGAGACTGTATGCATTTGTCAAAACCCATAGACCTAAACTCCTAAAAAGGGGGAATTTCACTATATGTAAATTATACCTCAATAAACCTGATGAATGGAATGAAGGAAAGGAGCATTTGACTAGTATTTTTCTCTTATGCCCTAAAATATCCATCTACTTGTGGTTGAGGAATCAAAATGGGCCCCATGCAAAGAACATATTTATTCCCAATTTTGCCAGTTTTAAGACAACAGCTTTCTTCTAAATAGAGCTGCTCAGCGATGGGATGGAATAGACTATCTTACAAGGGACCAATTTGGCCACCACTCTACAGAGCTTACTCTGCTAGGTGATTTACATCTTCACCATCATCCTTCCAGGAGGTGTTTTAGAGGTGAGGAAACGGAGCCTGTGACAGTTCTATGACTGCTATTTGCTGGTGGAGTTGTGTTCAAGCAGAAGCAGAAGGTTTCCATGCTTTTAGTAGATATTTACTGAGTTCTACAAGTGTCAACCATTCGGCTGGGTATGACGGTTGCGACTGTGATAGATGTGGCCCTGTCCTCACAGAGTACAGTCCATCTAAAGGGGGGAAAAAAGCCATTATCATACATTGTGAAAACTGCTACAACAGGGAGGCCACAAGGAACCACACAGAAAGTTTACTTACCCTAGACTGTACAGATATAAACAGCTTTCTGGAAGAAGTGGCATCTAAGCTAAGACCTGATAGATAAATGAGGAGCTAATAAGGTGGCCAGCATGGGGATTGGGGTGAAGTGGCAGGGAAGGGTGAGGAGGTGTGAGTTATGGGAAGAGGAAATAAAGTGGGAAGGCCAGGTGTTAAGAAGAAAAATGGTGGCCGGGCGTGGTGATTCATGCCTATAGTCCTGACACTCTGGAAGGCCGAGGCAGGAGGATCACTTGAGCTCAGGAGTTCGAGACCAGCCTGAGCAAGAGTGAGACCTTGTATCTATTAAAAATAGAAAACTTAGCCAGGTATTGTGGTGTGCACCTGTAGTCCCAGCTACTCGGGAGGCTGAGGCAGTAGGATTGCTTAAGCCCAGGAGTTTGAGGTTGCTGTGAGCTAGGCTGACGCCACTGCACTCTACCCAAGGTGACAGAGTGAGACTCTGTCTCAACAACAACAACAACAAAAATGGAAATTGCTAGTATTAAAAAAAAAGAAAAAAAAGAAGAAGGAAAATGGTATATTGCAACAACTGAGGCAAGTTCTGTATGACTACGGTGCTGTGGGAAGAGTAGCAAGAAACCTTCCCCAGGTGTACCATGACTCCCTCCCCCACCTCCTCAGGTGTTTGTTCCAAGGCTCCTTCTCAGCGAGACCTTCTTTCACTACCCTGGCAACTGCCAACACCACCCAACATACACAGTCCCTATTTTCTTTTAGTATTATTTACCTTTTGCTATGTAACAAATTGACCCAAAACTTAGCAGCTTAAAACAATAATTTGTTATCTCATATATTCTAAGGGTTCTGGCTCAGAGTCACTCATGACATTATAGTCAAGATGTTGGCCAGGGGCACAGT
Source organism: Lemur catta (assembly GCF_020740605.2). Taxonomy (NCBI): domain Eukaryota; kingdom Metazoa; phylum Chordata; class Mammalia; order Primates; family Lemuridae; genus Lemur; species Lemur catta. The sequence continues at coordinate 44,538,863 of NC_059133.1, read as the reverse complement.
CATCTGAAGGCTCAACTGGGGCCAGAGAATCCACTTCCAAGAAGGTTCACGCAGATGGCTGCTGTTGGAGGCCTCAATGCCTCACTACGGGTGACTCTCTTTATAGGGCTGCTCATGACGTAGTCGCTAACGTCTCCCACAGTGTGTGATCTAAGAGAGAAAGGAGAAATTCACAGTGCCTTTTATTACCTAGGCTCCAAAGTCACAGACCATTACTTCTGATTTATTTTATTCATCTGAAGTGAGCCACTAACTCCAGCCGGTCCTAGAGGAAAAAGAAATTAGACTCAACCTCTTGGAGGGAAGAGTATCAAAGAATTTGTGCACATATTTTAAATCACTACATCTTCCACGTTTTGTTTTCCTCATGGCATTCATTACAACCTGACACAACATATTTTACTTATTTGCTATTGCCTGTCTTAGACCACAGAAATGTGGTCTAAAATTCCAAGGGAATTTTGTCTGTTTCGATTACTGTTGTGTATATCCAGTTCTCAACAAAGTACCTGGTACACAGTAAGTGCTCAGTTTGGATTTTGCCCTGAGAAGATGGGAAGCCGTCAAAGAGTTTTAAACTGGTCTCTGGCTTGCACTGGTTGGGCATTTGAACTCCTTTCCTCTGAGGTCACTTCTGGCTTACAGTGTGGCCCCAGTGGCAATGGCACAAGCCCTCATCTGCTTCACTGCTGGAGGTGCCCTCCCACCCCCACCCCAGAGTTCCACGCCTTATCGAAGTTGTCTTACAACTTGGAAATTACTTGCTGTAAGTAATTGGCAAATTTTAGCGTTTTGGGAAATCATTATTCAGAATTATAAAGATCTAAGACTTTTACAGTATAATCATATTATTAGAGAATAACATAGCCCCAAATATTTAAACAAAAGATACATGCCAGACTCAGCTATGAACTGAGGATGGTACACAGTTTCTTTTGTAAGAATTGGTAACATTTGCATGGAGAAAGGACCAAGCTTGAAGATAGTCTTCTTGGTATCAGGGCAGCAACAGTGATTAGCCAAATTGTTAGTTGATTGTTTTAGACAGCATTTCCACTCTGAGGATGAAGAGAAGGAAAATAGCCCCAGAGATAAACCTATAAATAAAAACTTTAACCAGTGTTTTCTGCGCATTTTTTGCGTAGCAAAACCAGAAATAAGTAATGTTAAAAGTGAAGGTCCCCTGTAATCCTGCCCTCCAGGCAAAAACTCTTTAAAAACCAAGTGCATATTCTTCTACTTTTTTCTAAAATATGCTAACAAGATTATTCATATTTTTAAAAATGGGGTCATGCTATACATATTATTTTGTATTTTTATTTTTGTATTTTATTTTTCAAGTTCTGCTTAAATCATCATTTTTTTTTTTAAAAAAAACATCCTGTTTAAACCTGCTTATAACCATTTCAAAAAATATTCTACCATGGGAAAGAAATGTTTTTTTCCTTAGTGGCTTCAGATTATTACCAAAGGGCACTGGGCATTTGAGTTCTCCAACCCTGTGGTTAGCGTCACCAGGAGGAAAGAAGAATAGATAGGAATTTGTCTATGGCCATACCACCCTGAACATGCCTGATCTCATCTGATCTTGGAAGCTAAGGAGGGTTGGGCCTGGTTAATACTTGGATGGAAGAAATTAAAACATAAGCAAGTCAAAAATAACATAGCAACCAGTAAGCACATCATATTTTCATGAAAAAAAATTAGTGACATAGAAACACTTTGCATTATGCAAAAGGTCATTTGTTGCCTGCTTTGAAGCTATTTGGAATTTTCTTCAATGCTGAGGATGGTTGTTATCACTGAAACTCAGAGGATGAGAGGAAGCGTGGCTGAGATTATACATGTCTCTGAAGGCACAACGGACAGTATCAATAAGATTCTAGGGATGTGGTTTTTCCAGGGAATGCAGAACTGGTTACTGGGATGACTTGCGATCCTGTCCATTGGTCAATCAAATACATACTAGGTCGACAGTGCCATGGTCAATACCTTCAGAAGCAGTTCATTCCTTAATTCAGCCTGTACCTCCTCACCTCCTCCATGCTGGCCCCTGGGCTATGCTCTAAGGATGATACACAGTTCCTACCTGTAAGGTGTTTAAAGTGCGCAATGTGCAAAGTCAGAGGCAGAGCTCTCTGGAAATAGAGGAGACACTCCAAACTAGAGATCCTCCGAGCCAAGTCATGAAAAAAAAACACAATTCATACAGCCCAAGAGGAATCAACATGCACAAACCCCCTTTGAAGAACTGTGAGTAGTTAGATGAGGCTGAAAGACTTATATGAGGGAGAGAAGCAGAGAGAGACAAGGCTGGAGATGAAACCGTGCAGGACTCTGTAACGTTTCTGAGCTTACACCTTATCCGGCAGGCCATGGAGTGACTGGTGAGATCCCATTTGTTCCTCAGAAATAGCACTCGGTTGAGAATGGACAACTGTTTTGGCAAGAGTGGAGGTAGAGAAACAAGTTAGGAGGATGGTACTATTATGGGGTGATCTGAAATGGCTGATTGGAGTGGAGAGAAAGGTGATGGGAGCAAAACATATTAATAGGATAGGCCTAGAATAAATAAAATTTAAAGATAGACAGGATATAAAGATAGAATTGGGGAGGAAGTTGACAACTCCAAACTTTTTGGCTTGAGGAGCATACAGATAGGGTTTCATTCACTGAGCATCTAGAGGAAAAGCAAATTAGAGAAAAATATGATCAATTAGGTTTGGGCCCTTCTGGTACAGAGGTCCAGCAAATGGTTAGATACAAGGATATGGGGCTGAACAAAGGCAGCCGAGCTACAGTACTGACTAGGGACTCACCATCTTATCCACAGTCATAGAATTCACGGGCAAGGAGAGCTCACCCAGGGAGAGGAGGGTGATTGTAAAGAGAAGAGTATACACAGGGAAAGATGTCTAAACAGCAAATGTGGTAAAGCGATGCTACAATAGAAGTTTCTGCAGAGTATAGTGAGAATAGGAAAAAGGGTGTGGCCAGCTCTACTTAGAAAGTTCTGGAAGTTTTATTAAAGCCAGTTTGATGAAGCTGAGTGTGGTGGTTGAGTAGATTCTTATCATATAGACAAGAAAAGAAAGATCACGACACGCCAAGGGCATAGATAAAGAAGGGCATGGATGTGGAGCGACACAAAATGTTTGGGAACCACAAGTAGTTTGAAATTGCTGGAGGGTAGGGGGCACAGAGAGGTACGTCTGGAGTCCTTTCTAGCAGAGAAGAGATTGTCTTGGAGAATGTGTAGACTCAGAAGAGCAGTGAGACCAGAACAGGGTCCCAGGGAATGACAACATCTAAGAAATGGTAGGGAAAGAGGAGCTGGGTTTCCCAGTATGTTGATTCTCATTCTTTGTGGCAGTTATGTTCTCTGAAATCATTGTGAACACTGAATTAGCAAATACCGAACCATTTCTCCTAGGGGAAATACAGAGTCAGGTTCCCACAAGCCTCTGGTCACAATATTTTTATCAACTTATCAGTCATAACTTTGTTTTATGTGTGTTTATGTTTAAAGACACCTTATTTAGTCTGCATCATTTATTAACTCAGAGCCAACGGCACTATAACTCATGCCTGAGCTCATCTAACACATGTATTCTCTCCGTAAGGCCCAGCACGGCTTTCTGTTGGGAGCACTGAATGGCACTTCAGCACTAGGATTTGGGGCCTTTTTAAACAGTAAAGTCACCAATAAAAATCACAAAAATGTGATTTTCACTAAATAGATTTTGCTAAGCAAACTCGTTTAAAATATGGGAGCTGAAACAAGAAGGCAGAGTGTCACCTTGTTCAACCTCAGCTGAGAACGTGCATATAGGGCAACTCAAACTTTTAGCTACTCTGCACGTGTTTGTGAATGATCTCAAAAGCCCCATCAGTATCGATTTTGGGGTTACAAATAAATTTTAGCATAGGCAAAGTTGCAAATACAGAATCCACAAATAATGAGGGTTGACTGTATATATATTCAGAGGAAGGAATGTTCATTCTCAAGAGAAATCAGTTCCAAAGGAGACTATTAGTAAAAAAGAGAAAACAAATAATAGTGTCACATCCCACATAGAGCTCAAGTATGAAGACTGGGTGTTGTGAATGGGAGGTAATTGCTGGCATTTGCTAGAGCACTTTCATGGGAGTGGTTGAAGCAACGGCTTAGTTGTTATGGGTTGGAGGATAATTGGGAAGTGAAGAAATGGAGGGAGAGTAGACGGTTGTTTTAGGAAGCTTGGTTGTGCTATTCAGAGGAGGGTATATTCGACATTGAAATGGAAGGTCTGGAAGGTAGGGGTTTTCTTCTCTTGTGCTCATTGCTGTTCTCTCAGTACCTAAAACAGTGCCTGGAACACAGTTGGTGCTCAATACGTATCTGTTCCTCGGTAACAGATACGTGTTGAGCACCTACTATGGGTGCTGGTCTTGACAGAGCACCTACAGTGGCCTGGTCTGATAGAGCTAGGAGGGGCTTTCAAACCCATGCGCCCAACCAACCTTTCAACTTTACAAAGAAGAAAACTGAGGCCAAAGAGGTTGAACACTCTGTCTACAGTCCCACAGTTAGCTTGTGCAGAATTACCCCAGAAACCCAAGACTCCTCACTCTCACTTCAGTGCATGTTGTTTCTATAGCATGAGGCCAAAGATAGGAGATAAATGGAAATGGGTGGGAGCAAAACTATTTTGCCTCACCATGACAACGGGATTTCCACATGCGGAGAGGCCGGATAGGGTTCCTAAGTGAAGAAAGAAAACTGCAAAACAGTGTGTACGCTGTGAGTATCCCACGTTTGTAAAGTAAGAGTAATCTAGCTGGCATACCTAATTAAAATATTGGGGATCTCAAGACTGTTAAAGTGGTTTTCTCTGCAGGGTAGAATACAAGGGACCTTCGCTTTTGATTGTACATATTTCTGCAGTGTTTAAATTTTATTTAACATACATATTTTTTTTGTTGACCAAAATAAATAAAAGAAACATTTAAAACACCTATAGAGAAAAGTCCATTGCTACTTGAACTTGATTGCCTGATGTTGTCTACATAGGAGAGTAGTGGATCTTTGGCCAACATGTAGAACAAGTTTTGTGAGGAGGCCGACCACACCCCGGAACAGCTGTTGAAGGTTTCTTCCAACACCAGAGGGATTTAGAAGGCACATGGGAGGAGATGGACTTGCTACTGCAAAGGAGAGAGAGGTGATGGGAAGAAATAGGGAGGAATTCCCACCGTGGGGGGTCCAGATGCACTGAAAACAAACCACAGATAATCTAGAGATTCATAACAAAGTCACCTACTGAGGAAAAACATGACTCAGAGATTTGTAGTATCTAGAATAGAGGGTTTCCTGCCCACTCCTACTCCCACCTCCGTGCCCAACTCACATTTGCACAGACACGCACAGAGAGCTCTGCCATGCTCCTGCTGGGTGCAGTTTGTAAGTTGCTAAACTGCTGGGAGCCAACTCTAGCAGGGCTGTTGGAGGCTTCAGGGAAGTGATGCACACCAATAGTTAAGTACAGAGGCAGGTTCAGAACAGGTTATTATGGCAGTCGAATGAAAAGACACCCTCAGATTGCACACATCTTAGAGAAATTCGCAGATTTATTTTATGCCACACATACGTTTTCTCTTAAACATTGTTCTATAGCATTGTTTGAAGTGGGAATAGTTGGGTGTACACGTGTTCTGCCTGAAGACAATGCCAGAGAGCTTCCCACACAGTGGTTATGTTTTTTGAACATGGAGAACAAGAGATGGGTTAGGGGCTTGGTAGCCAAAGTAAAAGGGGCATCTTTTCTTTCCCCCAAGATCTAAATTAATAGTATCTTTTTAAAAGTCAGTAAGCAAAATGTTTAGAACTCCAAGAGACAGGCATCGAGCATAAGGCTTTCAACCTAAATAGCATTTGGTAGTGATTAGATATTCCCAGTATTGGTTTCTCAGTGCTCTTCTAATGAGGTTTCTTTCCTGGAATTGTTTCAAACATGCAAGTAGAACAAAGACCACCCTACCCACACCTCGAACCCCACACGCTCCTCATGCCCTCCGGCAAATTAGGAGGGGAAAAAGAACACAGACTGTCACCCGCTCCAGGCATGTAAGCGCCCACTGCTGCTTCCCTTGCAGGCTGATTCGTGGTGGAGGCACCTGGTACTAATATGTACTGATGTGTACAAAGGTGAGACTTTCATACTCAAGGTAATTCATAGGGGCGACTTTGTTTCTCATTGCAAGCACTAAGAGTTCCACTTCTGTCTTTCCTAAAAGAATTATCACAAATTATAAAAATATGCTAAGAAGTTTCAATAATTAAAATAATGTGATGCTATTAATACTAGGTGAATTCACAAATAGACCATTGGAAAAGAATAGAAAGTCAGAATTAGAACCAAAGGCCTATGGGGATTTGGTATATGTTAAAGGCAGAATCTCAAATCAGTAAAGACGGACTTTTAAATAAAACTGTGTGATGCAATCAGGTGCTCAGGTGCAAAAAGACAAAGTCGGACCCATAACTAACATGATACTTATCAGAGTAAACTCCAAATAAAGATTTAAACATGGGGGAGAAAAGAAACTCAAAATACGATAAAGGTGAATCCCTTTGTAACATCAGAGTACATAAAACTACATAAACAAACAAAAGCCCTTGGAAGACAAAATAATAGTAATAACAATAATATACCAAGAGCAAAGTCAAAAGATAAATGGCGGGCTAGGTGTGCTGGATCACGCCTGTAATTCTAGCACTCTGGGAGGCCGAGGCGGGTGGATGGTTTGAGCTCAGGAGTTCGAGACCAGCCTGAGCAAGAGTGAGACCCCATCCCTACTAAAAATAGAAAGAAATTAGCTCGACAGCTAAAAATGTATATAGAAAAAATTAGCTGGACATGGTGGCACATGCCTGTAGTCCCAGCTACTTGGGAGGCTGAGGCAGGAGGATTGCTTGAGCCCAGGAGTTTGAGGTTGCTGTGAGCTAGGCTGACGCCACGGCACTCTAGCCCGGGCAACACAGGGAGACTCTGTCTCAAAAATAAATAAATAAATAAAAATAAAAATAAAAGATAAATGGCAAATGGGCAAAAATATTTGTCACTCATCTCAGGCAACATAAACTCCCAGCAAATATTTTTCACAGAATGAAAATACAAATGCCCTTAAACATCTGAAAAGATTCTCAATCTCAGTCATAAAAAAACTACTGTAAGTCAGAACTATACTAGGAAACCATTTCTCGCCTATCAGATTGGCAGAAATCCAAGTGTGACACACACTCTTGGCAGGGCAGTGGAGAGAAAGGCTGTCTTACCTAATGCTGGCAGGAGAGTCCTGTGAGGGACAATTTGGCGGTGACCATCAAAAGTGCATTTACTCTTCGACCTAGCAATGTCACCTCTGGGAATTTATACTACAGATACAGCTGCATAAGAAAAAATATCATTTGTACAGGTTTATTCATTGTGCTGCTTTTTGTAATTTCAGGACTGCAAACAACCTAAATGCCCCTTTAATGGAGACTGGTTGGGTAAACTGTGGTGCAGCCATATAGTGGAACACTATGCAGATGGAAAGAGTAAACCGTGGATGCTCTTTATGCATTGATATGGAAAGATCACCACGATATATTGTTAAGTAAAAAAGCGGGGGAAGGGTTTGCAGCTTTTGTGTAAGAAAGGAGGAGAATACATATATAGTTACATTTGCCTATATTTGCATTTAAAAAGCATATGATGAATATGCAAAAGACTAATAAAAATTTTTACGAATTTGGAGGGAGAGAGAATCAGAGTGGATGGGGACAAGGGTGGAAATAAAACAACTATATATCTATGTATAATCACTTTATATTGTTTTGATTTTGAACCATATGAATATATTACCTATTCAAAAAATAAGTTAAAATTTTAAAGAAATATAATGGCTTAGAATAAGATGTAAAGACTGAAAAAAAAAAAAGCTCCATGCTTCTGCCTCCTCCTTTTACTGTAACATGTAAATCACATGCTCAGGTAAAGATTCACCTTGCAGAACCATGCTTTCCTGGGGACAGACTATGGAGTCCCTCTTTCTCCCACAGACGGAAGGTTTATAACATGACAGATGGACAGGAGTCTCTACTTACAGAATGGGTTTGTTTAAGGAGCACTGAGCACAGGAATGGGATCAAAGACAGACTTCATGTTTGAAGGCAGGACGTTGCGTGCGTGGCTGGGGACAAACACCCATGGTAACCCCTGACCCGAGAGAGGGCAGGACTCACAGTCAAGGGACTGCAGCTTGCAGATTCAGTCTGGCTGCGTCCTGGTTACATTTTCTACAAGAGGCAGTAGACCATGGTGCTCAAGACGGAGGCCTCCAAAGTCAGCTAGGCACAGGTTCCAGCCCCAAGTATACCATTTATACTGGATGTGAGCTTGACAAAGTTACTCAGTTTCCTCATCTGTAAAATACAGGTAATAATAGGAAAAATTGCATAAGACACATAGTAAGTGCTTAGTAAATAGTAGCCATTAATGTTATTCGGCCTGTATTAAAGGAGGCCTGTTGCTCTGTATCTCATCAGGCTGCACAGCCATTGCAGTTTTGAAGGAAGGAAATCAAATTATCTTCACTGTCTCCCTCATCTTATTTTTCATTTCAGCTGATATTTTACATTAAAGAGAGCAAAGCCCTCATTTTCACAGCTCCTGTTGGAGCACGTGTGTGAAGGTGTGCACGTGAGGGTGGCCCGTGTTCCGAGGGAGCCTCCTTTTCATGTGCATGCCTGGAGGGGGACCCCTCATAGCAGCAAACGGGTCACTTGGAGCAATTTAACCATGTGTGGGAGAAAAGCTAAACTAAGGTTGGACATCTTTGATCAAACTCAGCAAATCCTTTACAACCAGTTAAATCATCTGGCTTCAGAAAATCTTTTCAATACAAGCACCAAATAGCCAGTTTGGCTTTAGCTTGTTTTATAATCACCTTGGTTCCTCAATTTTCTCATCCCGTTGTTCATGATAACAGTAACATCTGTACCCTGGGGAAGACTCAGAAAATACTGTGCATGGTGACTAAGAATTGAGCCACCACCCAGAGAAATCATTTCACTGCCACGTCAGTGCAGGGGCGTTTATCTGTTATCTTCTGAGACATCGCACGCTCTAAGAGGCTAATGCTTATCTGAGAATCTGATTTAGGGAAATCAAGCATACTTGACTCTAGTGGCATTTCTATGGCCATTTCACAATTTTACAAAGGGGGAATCAAATTTAGTAAGACCTGTATTGGAATCAATACACTTGATTGGCCTAGTTTCACAAGCACTTTGACAATGCTACAGTCTCAAAAATCAGCGACAACTGCAATTGATGTGCATGCAGGATGTTTATCAAGGACTCAGTGAGACTGGTTAAATTAGCAGAGAAGATGGAGGGAGGCTGCTTTGGTTTGGAAAGGCAGGATGGAAAAAGCATAGTACGAAAGAGAGTAACTTCATAGTTATGCACTGAGGCCCAGAAGTGGACCAATCTCGTTTTAAATTCCTCTTCTGCCCCCTGTTAGTTTTGTGAACCTCAGAAAATTTCTAAAGCTCTCACTTCAAGGTCCTTCTCCAAAGAATGAAGAAAGCAGTAGTGTGTATCTCATAGGTAATGAGATCATTTGTGTAGAGCATTTAGTACAACGCTCAATAAATAGCAAGCACCCAAAACTACAAATACTTTTATGACTTAATAAAGCTGCCATATGTAACGTGATAAATCTGTCAAATAGAAATAATAATAATTTTTACTTCATATGGCTATTGTGGTGCTAAATGTGCATAAACACTTAGACTAGAACCGAGAGCATCGTAGGAGCTCAGTAAGTACAAGGGCTACAATAACAAACACTCCTCTTATTTCTATTAATGTAACTATTATCCAGTCCTACTTTGGGGAAGAAGAAAAATTAACCTGGAATTGAAGTTTTAATTTAATCAATAGTTTGAACCACATCAATTGCTAATATTTAACCATTTTATTAATAGTAACTGCAAAAATGTCAATTTCTCGTGGTTTAATCAAGTTTAATTTAAGCCTCATTTAATGTAAAACCTGCTGTGCCGGAGAAGCAAGTGGAACGTTGCCCAAGTACAACCCAATCTCCTATGTGATGTCATAGGTCGTGCTCTTAAGTACAAGCCACTTAGACTGGGTATTTCCATTGAGGTCACCACTTCGGATATTTACGTAGCTGCCACCAGGTGAGCAGCGGTGCCTCAGCCTCAGGCTCCATGGGACACCCAGCTGAGCTTTCCCAGGCATGCCTAAAACACAACTTTATTAAATTCCCAGTACCAAGCTCTAATTGCTTAGTGAAAACAAAATAATACACAATTTAGATTAAGGTATTTGTTTTAAATAAAAATAAATACCTGGGTCCACTGTAGCACCATTCTTGTACAAAAATGGTTGAATGCCTCTTTGCCTATTTAGAATAAACTTGGTTTTCTTTCTTCTTCTCTAATGAAAACCTTTTCATTTTTTGTTCTCGATCTTAGAGTCAGATCTCTTGCCATCAGTTGAACCCCAGCATCTAATTCTCAGTTTGTCTCTGATTTGAGAGGATGCTGGAGGTGTCCCTCATCCTTCTCTTCACAGCAGTGGAAAGGAACGTACGTGGCTTTGAAGGCCAAAGACCTGAGTTTGGATTCCAATAGACAGTCTTCACAATATCATTCAGAAAATTGAATTAAATAATGTAGGCAATGGGCAAGTCACCTAATATGCATGGATTACGGTTACTTCCCTTCTGATAATAGCGAATGTTTACTGAGTGTTTGCTGTGTATAGGCGACTATGTAAGAATCCCACCTGGATCTCATTTACTCCTTATGGGAGAAACTAAACACAGGCTTGGTGATGCCCAATAACTTGCCTAAGACGACAAGGTACACATGTCAAAGCAGAGATCTGAACCCAGTGATGGTCCACAGCCCATGCACTTAAACACCACTCCACCCATGGAGGTGTTTTTGGGGGAAGAAATCACAAGTGGATTAATACTTTGTTGCTTTCACCTGTCAGATGTTTAGAACTTGTACAGCTAAAGTGCTTGGAGAAGTGGTTCTCAACTAGTTCTTACAGAGACACCCCAAATGGCGTTATGACTTTCTGAAGAGTTAAGGTGTTTACAGAGTGTAGGCTACAATACAAGCTCATGTGTACAAGAAACACAATTTCATTTCTTTTTCTCTATAATGGTACTTAACCTCTCTTGAAAGTCCCATTCAGGTGGGTGGCAGTTTGGAGATAAGTCCCATTAATTGTATCAGTTAAGAATCTCTCTCACTTCTCTATCTTCTCTGTTTTCCTCTACTTTTCTGCCCACCAGTGAAGGAAAGGAGGAACCTGGCCCTGTCCACTCTCTTACCTGCTGAGAGGAGCATTTTACTGAGTGCTCTTTGTCAATGCCCACAGGTATGGCTCCATTTCAATCACTTCTGAGCTCCTCTCAAAAGTACAGGACAAATTTGAATGCTCTTCCATGCCCCTCTGTGGCCATGGAAAATTCCAGAATGCTGTCTTACAACCTTTCTGCAGAGATAGACCACAGACCACACAGCCATTTCTACTTTTTGCCAGATGTAGGACAAGGGGGAGACAGATTTCCAAAACTTTGCCATCTTTCTGGACTATACCCAGGAAGTGGGACAGAGGTCCTTTTTCTTCTCAGTAGCTCCCAGACCAGTGATGTGCTGGTAAATGCTTAACAACCAGCTCTCCAGAGGGAAAAGCTCTGATTCATAGCAGTTGCCAATTTCTGTGGTGTAAATACACCCACCATGGCCAATTTCGAGCTACCAACATGAGAACACTGAATGTGAAATTGGGAAGCGATACCACAATTGGCTCCCCTGAGGTTCAAGTTGGCTCCAGCACACCATTGCCCCAGACTAAGTGAAATGTCTATACTCCTCACTCAATTAACCCACAGCTCCATTTAGGAGAGTCTCAAGGAATAGCCCCGCCTAGAAACCCACCCACGTCTACCCTTTCTCTTTCCTATTTTCACCCCCAGTCTGGCCACTTTTAGTCTGGTGGGGGCTAGAAACATCGGCTTTGCCCGACTACATCCAATTTTTATCTTTTGAAAACAAAATCCTATAGCTTGACTTTCTACTTCTACAGTTAAGCAATGACAACTCTCCTATTGTAATGACTTACGTAGTAGGTAATAATGGCTTCTGGCCTAGTGCTGAATTGGGAGAGAAAAATAGCATAACAGAAACTATTGTATTGGGGATAGGGGTGGGAAGAATCTATATTTATTGTATCAGAATAATATCTCACTACATTGCCGAGAATTTACTCCCTCTCTTATCTCCCAAAGCCCTGCCAACACCGTCTGCAAAGATTAGACCACTTGGCCCCAGCGCTTCCCCACCAGCCAGGAGGTGAAGGCACAGCGTGTGCTGCCGTGGGCACCTCGAGAGTGGGCATGGGGTCTGGACGAAAAGATGCCAATGCACTGCAGATCGCCTGTTAGGCCTCCCTCCTGGCCCTTAGGCCACAGCCCTAATCTCACTTGCTAGTTACAGTTTTTTTAAATACTAAGTTAAAAAATATTTATTCCTCCTGACTTCCTGTAAAATAGAGCTATTTGTAGGAAATAAAATATAAAACAACAATAATAGTAACAATTATTGAGGTCTAAGTGCCAGGATTATATACTTCACAGGCATGAAACGGTTTACTTCTCACAACAACCATTTGAGACAATTTATGATCATTATTCCTATTTAACATACTCAGCACGTGGAGCTCAGAGAAGTTAGGTAACTTGCCCAGGATCACACAGCTAGCAAGTGACAGAATAATGTCTTCTTGTCTTCCCCAAGAGTGCAAGCTCCGTTTAAAAGGAATATTTGTGGCTGTTTTTTTTTTCCCAGCCCCTTTGTGGTCTTGTTAAGACTATTAAAGAAAATCTATTGTAGGAATATTTGTGGAGCTTGAATTATTCACCCAGAGAAAAATATGATAAGTGAATATATTCTAAACACATTTGACTTTGTGTCACTACCGTATCTGGATTTGAGCTGCTCTACGGAGGCCAAGGAAAAGGTGAGTTCTGGAATCCTTGAGTAACAAGTGCCTTGGACGCAGAAGACAATGTTCTCCATGTTTCCCATGGAAAACCAGAAGGGCAAAGACAGGGCAAATGTTCTTTAAAGCATGTTGGTTTGGAAGAGGGATACATGTACAAGATATGTTATATTTTTATCTTACTCTTAGTGCACACAAAGGAATTGCAGTAAAGGACACACGGCAGTGTGTTGTTGTCATTCCTCATTAACACACATGCAAACATGTACTTACGCGCACGCGCAAGCCACATATCTCGTATATTTACTGTGTCTTAGGCAGACTTCATTGCTAGCAACTAAGAAAGACGTTTAACGACAGCAACCTGACATGGGAAAAAGTGACACTTGCCGGCTATGCTGTCCTTCAGAGAGAAGAAGGAAATGGAAACTGCTTGTCACAGAATATCTGAAAATCCATGAAGCATAAATGGAAAATGATTCTTCTTTTTGAATTAACAACAAAAAAAAATAGTTAGATGTCTAGTAAATTATTTTGTAACTTGCACCTGTGACTTTTTAAGATTAAGTGGATTACTACTCAAAGAGATACTAAGATTAACGTGTAGTACATAGTAGGAAATGTCTGTGGAATTTGTGCATGCAGTTTGACTAAGTGAATGAAAATAACCACTATATCTGTATAAGAGGGGTCTTCAGATATTTTTCTAGGAGTTTTTCCAATCAAAAATATTCACTGTTTCTAAATTTTATTTTTATTGTTATTGAATTAGGTAGTGACTGAAGCTATATTGGTCTCTGCTATTCTGTATTTTTATATTCCTTCTTCAAATTATATAAATAAATTTGAACAAAATTTATTTTCTTCGTCCTCACATTTTGATTCTGACTGATAAAAGAAGCTGACATGTTCTTAGAACGTTGATTCATAATGTTTTTAAATTCTTGGCATCTGCAGTTCATGGGAATTAAGTGATCACGCTAGGGCAGGGGTGGGGAAGCTTTTCATGTTAAAGACCACATTAATTTAGCTGTAATCAAAGAAGCCCACATTCAAGAAACTTCCATTAGATATACTTAAAAAATGCATATTATTTTGTAAAAATCTAACTACTATGTACTTAATAATTTCAAAAAGTGAAAACTATTTGTTAATTTTAAAGTGAACTAATCTTTCAATGACTTTGTTGTATCTGCTTTTTGCTGGAAAGCATTTGAATATTTGGTTGCAACATGGAGGTCCGAGTTTCAGTGGATCCTCTAGATGGGTATCAATTATTTGTGACCTTAAGGGCATCTTGATTTGAGTTAGGTAAGACAATGTAGATTGGAAGCAATAAGTAGTTGAAAAGCAAGAAAGCATTTTGGGGCATGTTGCCAAAGGCCTGGGTATTCTACTTCAATTTTCCGTATTTCGACTAGATCTTTCTTAGCATCAAACAATGACTTTAAAATGTCCTCTACTGAGAACTCAATCAATTCTATCTGTAGTTCTTTAGGTGCCTTGGTGGTATCAACTAGGTGAGGCTGAAATGCTAATTTGAGTTTGATGTCATGATTCTCAGAGTCAGTGAAACTTTCATTGTATTCTCCAATTAATAGGTCTATAACAGCTGTGTATCCTTCAGATGATTTTCATATATCATCCTGCTCCTCAATGACCTTTTCTAACTGGGAAAAATATCCATCTGAAATTTCCTGCTGAAGAAATGTTTTGAAAAAAGTTAGCCTTTTTCAAAATGCTTGGATTTTTTGCCACATATCATATGTAGACTTAGTTTTACCTTGCAAAGAAATATTCAAGTCCTTTCAATTTGGCATGATATCACACAGAAATGCTGCATTCCTGCAGAAATCTTGTTTCAATAATTCATGTTGCTGATTCTGTTCTTCATAAAATTTAACTATCTGTTCTCACAGAGATAAAATTTTGGCTAACACCTGTCCATGCGATAGCCAATGCACTTTAGAATGATATGGCAAATCCACACTGAATACCTTATCATTCAACTTTAGCATGTTACGCAACTGGGGATGCTGTTGCCCTGTTGCATTTTCAAGAATATAATTAATAATACTTATAGCTTGTTGCAAAGTGTCACTTAAAATAGTAGCTTTAGCCCAGAGATTTTGCTGATCCAAGATACAATGAAAGAAATGAGAGCATCTGGATCTGTTAATATTTTTTTTATCTGTGCAATAAACCCTTCATGTTTTCCTGTCATGGAAGATCCACCATTTGTACATACACTCACTAAATTTATCAAATTCAGTCCAACTTTATGACATTTATCTTGAAAGTTTTTGAAGATATCTATTTCCAGTGTTCTGTTCACAGGAGTGCCCCAAACGAGTAACTCTTCATAGCAAAGAAAATCTTCTGTTATGACCCAAATGAAGTACAAAACCTGCACCAAGTAAGTAGTTTCAGTTGATTCATCCAAATCCATTAAATAATATATATTTTCCTTTTGAACAGTATTTCATGAAGTTGTTCTGTGAGGTTGAAGGCTAATTCATGTGGCCGATCAGTTATAGTTCTCCTTGAAAGAGGTAGTTGTTTGTACTTTGAAACATTATCAGGGTCTAAGCAGCCTACAACTTCGACAATGCATTCTTTCACAATTTCTACATCACTGAATGGTTTCCCATTTTTCCTAAGTATATAAGCTACTTTATAAGTTGCATCAGTGGCATTATTTACAGGTCTTATTGCTGCTTGAAAGAATTGTCTTTGATTTTGCTTTTCATCTTTTAATTTCTGCACTACAACCTTTCACGCTTCTCCCTCTAATTTAAAATATTTGTGGTCCGTGTGAATGTTATAATGCTAATGAGCATTGAATTTCTTTAATGTTGATATTACAGCATCATAAAGCAAGCAAATCATCTTATCTTTAGCAGAAACAAGATCATATTGCAATTCCCAATCCTCATTTAAAAAAATCTGTTTTCTTCTTTCTGTTCTCTTGGTCTTCGTTGACATGATGGGCTGTTAAGCAGACAGAATTAAAAAATACTGTTGAGCTGTGCAACTATTCACAAACTCCACTTCAAACAGAAACACAGTTCACGGTTGTCAAAAGCTGAAAGCAGACAGGCGTACTTGACCCCCATAAACTCCCACCAACCAGCCTCATGTGGTCGTGGCACCAGTTAGGTGGGGAAAGTTAGAACTGTATCATGAACGTAGCAGCCATCAATTTAGCCCTTACAGCTTACTAATGTTCTAATTGTGCGGGTCAATCTAGGAGGATTATTTCATTGAAACTTATTTTATTTTTTGGTATTTTAAATAAGTTCATTTTAAAAATAAAATAAAAATACAAACAAAAATGTGTTAATAAAAATAAAGGGATTTTTTCTGTAAAAGTTGGATTCAGTCAAAAGGCTACACTTAAGGACCTAGAAGGCCACATGTGCCCTGAAGGCCAGCCGCAGGTTCCCTACCCTTGTGCTAGGGTGTTTATTAATGCCAGGTATATGTTCTCTAATTTGAAAAGCTTTTGGATGTTTCATCTTTGCAAAATTACAAGTTAAACTTTATAACATTATTGGTTCTTTATGGAACTAAAGTGTTAGTGTTGTCATACAACCTATTTTCAATTTTCTTTTGGTTTCCCCAGAACCTTAACTGTTTTGACCTGAATAATTTTTTAATAGGAACATTGAATGCAAAGGTACTCACTGTCAGCAACATTTTCCTGAGATGCCCAAACTCTGACTATAATAGAAGTTATGAGTGTAAAGCACCTACATTTTCCCATGTGTGGCATTTAGGTTAGTTTATATTTTTTTCTTGAAACTACAAAACTGAGTTTTATTTAATTCATCTTTTTAACAAATATCTTACAGCAAACATAGGAAATCTTTGATATTGGACGTACAATCATTTAGGGACTAACCTGGGCTATCTTTCCTTTCATCGGTAATTATCATGAGTCCTTCATTTCCGCATTTCCTGGCTCATACGTGATAACATCTCCAATTCATGGTTACGCTAATATAGTTTGCATACATCAGGTAATTGGTTCCACCTTCTAGAGTCGCTGAGTCACAACACTGTAGTCACAGTCTTTTTTGCTTCACCACATAACGGAAACAGACAAATCATTTCGGCAACCCGACCCAAAACTGCCTCTGTGTGAGCTGAATGTAGGTCAGGTATGTGACTAGAGAGGCCACAATTTCAGGATACCCTGTCTTCTGCTTGCTAGATTTAACCTTAGGCTCTCTAAAACAAACCTTTTTTTCCTATTGTTTTGAAGAAAATTTGTCAACATAATAAAACTAACATTTTGAATTGAATAACATATACGAAACACCTTTGCAGACCTTATGTCATTTAATCTTAAAACTAAATTGGTGAGTTAACTATTATTTTCATCAGCAAGGTAAGGAATATAAGCTCAAAGAAGTTTAACCAGCTTGATCAAGGCAGAGTTGGGATTGGACCATAGGTTACTATAAATCCAAAGCCAATGGTTCCCAAACTATCCGAGTATCAGAATCACCTGGAAGATTACACAGATTTCCTAGGCCCCATCTCTGGGTAGTTCCATGGGTGTGCCATGGGTAGTCTCCCTCTATAAGTCTATTATATTTGTGGCTTGTTTTTATTTTCTAAGTGAACTTTAGTCAAGAAAGGAAACTAAACCAAACTATTTTTTATCAATGTAAGCCAAGAAAGATGTGAATGGTATAATAAATCTTATAGTAGCTTATCTTGAGCTACCTCGTCTCTTTTCTGAAAGATTGTTTTCTCCGTTAGACAATGAAAAGGAAAGAAAAGGAGAGATGGTAATACACCGCGGAGCTAAACTGTCACACAGAGCCTGGGGTTATGACCTTGGCCCCATGAAAACCATACCTTAATCCATCCATCTAGCACCTGCTTGATCAAGTTCATGTGGTGTGATGGATCCCAATGTGTGCACTCAGATTTTACACTCTGTAGCTTAGGTAAAATAGACTGAATCATGCAAAATTCCCTGCAAGTTAGCTGTAATTCCTTTCTCTATCATAGATCAGTGGTCAGCCATTGAAAACTCTGTCCTAACCAACTAGACTAACCAACTTTTGAGGAAAACAACGATACCTCTAAGCTTCTAGAGACAAGTTGCAAACTTACTTTAAAACTAATATGCCTCAGTACACATTTGTATAGAAGCCAATTTATGTTCTAAAGTCCAGTTATACACTAATTTTAAACTTCTCATGTTTAGTGCCATGGTAACTTTTTAAATGAACTATTTTAAAATGTCAGTGGAATGTATGCAAATGTTTGTATGCCTATAGTTTTTTACAACCCTGCAATAAGATCTTTAACTTATATGAACCAATGATTTGCACTTTTGACCAAAAAGTGCTAACAGATTGTTCACTTGTTTTCTAATCAACAAGTCTGAATATTCTGTATATTTTACATTCAATACTTGTTATTATTACAAAGAGTTGATATATTTTACAGAATTCATACTTTTTAGAAACTTAAATTTACCATGATTTGCAAGATAAAGAGTAAGACTGTCCTATGAAGTACAGTCTTTCAAAAAGTTTGTGTAAAATTTTTTAAAATGGGTCTGCCTTGGAAATTCTTTTCTTGTCCTACATTTGTGCAAAAATGTCAGGGACTCAGCTTCATTGCATTCTGACAGCTGCAATAAGAAGTATATAACATTTTATTAACCTGTTATGAGTGGAATTCTTCTAAAAGGTAATTATTTGTTCCATGTAATAACTTTCTGGAGAGGCCAAACACACTTGATTAATTTTTATTTCAAAATGTCTACAAAGTTTTAATTATCCATTATACAAATAATTTTTCAAAACCCAGACATTATTCAAATGTAAGCCACAGTCCTTATACAAATAGAGTGCACACAAAGATCAAAAATATACATATCTCTCAGCAAACTTTGTTACATAAATAAGAAAAATATATACAGCTGGTATTTTCAAAGTATAATTATATTAAATAACACTGCAACCACATATGGAAGGGACCAAATAAAAAACACTACAGCAAAAGTTAAAGGAAAAACAAATTCATTTTGTGACATCTATAATTATAAAGATACATATAACCAATCTTAGGGGACTACATACTTCACACTGGGATTTTAATTTTTACTTCACTTTATCTTCTTGGAATATTCTCTGGATGGGCAAAATTCTATCCATGGCACCTAATACAAAAGTTATAACATAGGAAGAACTCTATAATCTATGGTCTTTGTACTTTGAGATAGACATAAAAAGAATTCTTTAAAAGTTAAATTTGTATAAGCCTGTGTTAAAAATTTCCAAGTAAATTGAATTGACTACTGAAAATCAAATATTTCTTTTTAAGTAGGGAGTGTCAGGAAAAAAATTCAAACAAACATAGTAAGCAATAAAGAAAAATTATGTCAATTGTTCCCTATACACAAGCAACTCAACTGGGTTTATGTTTTACCCCAGAAATTCTCCTTCCTTTTCTTAGCTCGTGCCAGAGTTTGAAAAGCCTGAAGACTAGATGCTGCTGAGCGTGCAGATATCTCAGACAATCTGTCCTCATCTGCAATGAAAGAATCCCATGATTATATTCAGGGCACGAATATCTGTTAAACAAAATTATGTTTTATATAACAAAAATTTAAAAGTATCAAGCTTTGTAATATCCATGTTGGGTCTGTCAGGAGAAAGTAATCTATTAAAATGTAAGATACTAATATTTTCTTAATAGCTCACAGTTTTCCAAGTTTATCATACACAGAAATCAAATATTTTAATGTTAAATGAGCATTTTTTTCTTTCTAAAATCGCATCGTCATTAAGCACACAGCCTATGATTTCAGTATTATTTGAAACAATTCATCATAATACTGTTTTTTCCTACTTTAGAAAGCACAGCTGCTCTGAGTATAAAGCTTTTCTAAACTTTTTAAAAACCAAATGCCATACCTTAACATGGTATTCCCATCACATTTCTGAAATAATCTCACTAAATGTAGAAATAATGTTTGACTTTAATGTGCTACCCCTGCATTACTACTGAAATTCTTTATTCTGAATAAGCAAAATGAGGAATCTATCTAACCTAATAAACTATTACAAGGTTATTTATAAACTTTGTTCTCCCATTAAAAAGAAAACAGAAGTGGATTCAAAGTTGCCAGATATTTCCATTTAAAAACATAACAACTTGGCGACTTCTCAGACTTCTCAGGTCTCTCTCTCCCCACTGGGACCCAAGAACCTCGCCCTGGCCCTTCTCTTGGGACCCGTTACCCTAACAACAAAAAAAAAAAAACATAACAACTTCATTTCCAGCTCACTGAATTCTGATGAAAAGTCCTCCAACTTGCTGCTAACAGGAAAGAAAACTTTTAATGTATGTGAACTTCTAATATATAAAATATTAAATTCAAATTTACTTTCTAATTCAAAATTTATAAATTCAGTAGTTCCACAGTTCTAAGAATGAATTAAAATAGTGATTTCAATTATTCACATCAAGAATTTAAAATTCCTCCTGCCACTATTAGAAGAAAATTAATTTGTCAGAATAAAAACTACATAGGAGAAAAAAGTCCATTTTCCCTAATCATATATTTTTTTGAGAATTGAAAAAAATATACAGACGTGAAAAAAATGACAGATGTAATGCTAGGCCAAATTCCTAAACCCCGAGCTAGACAGGGTGGTTAAAAACAGAAGTAGTACTGATCTAGGTACGATCACTTATCATCTGTCTGCCTTAAAAAAGATTCCTCACTACTTCAGGTCCCAGCTTACTCATTTGTAAAATGAGGATAATTTCACCCCCCCTCACAAGGTTTCAAGGATCTAACGAAAAAGTATCTGTGGAAGTACTTCATAAACTACAAAGTGCTAATCAAATATAAGGTCATTATGCTATTGTAAACTACCATATAATAGAATTCAAACTTTTATGTTATGAGACTATTGAAATACCTTCATCATTAAAGGCTTCATGCTGAGGTAAGTGGAAATTGTTCATCCTCATTTTTCCCACTTAAAAAAAAAAAAAAGGTAGAAGAAATTTTCCTTCAAAGCTACCAAACAGCCTATCTTAATTATGCTAACCCATTAATAAAAGCTGTCAGAAATTTTATTAATTTTATATTGACAGAAATGACTATTTAAGGGTCATTCATTAATTTATAATATACTTAGCAAGTATATAAACTATGGATAACTTCCTAAAATCCTTTTCTAATGATAATATTGATCTATTCTAACTTTACAGAAATGTACTAGGCTTCTGATTAGAGATGGTAGCTTCAACCACAAATGACATACAAAATGACATTAAACTCATAGGACATAAACTCACAGGACAAATAGAAGCCAAGAAAAACACCAGGAAAATTTTGGGAAAGAGGAAAGCAAATGCAAGGGCAGTGAGTATATAATTATACCCAACCAAGCTGAATTCTAAGCCAGCAGAGGAGTGAAACCAAGAAGCAACCGATTTGTTTCCATCACGACTCGGAGTTTGGAGCACCAAGTACCACTGAAAGTTGGAGGGAAGGTTAGACTGAACTAGGAAACTGGCTGAAATCTCTTTACAAAATAGTTAGAGCACCAGATCCTTTCTTAAATTTGCACATTTGGATAACTGCCTCTTTTGTAAAAGAGGAATGGAAGTTTTGTCTCTTAAGATTTACCAGAGCTATTCTGACTGAAGGACACCAGCTTTAACTGAGGGTAAGAATGCCATTTTCAGAACAGGGCTGTTATAGATATCATTTATCTCCTCAAAGAGATCAAACATTCCATCCATGAAATAAGAATGGGGTGCTATATAAAAGGAGTATGAAGTGTTAAAAAAAGAATCCTAGAAGTTAAAAATATTACAGCAAAAATCTTTTTAACAAAACCAACAGAAGAGGTAGAAGAAAATTAGTAATAAACCTTTCAAATTAAAAAGACAGAGATGAAAAATAATAAAATCATGTTCAACATCTGAATAACAGGAGTACCAGAAAGAGGAAACAGAAAATGAAGGGGAAATTATTGACTGAATAATTCAATAAAATTTCCCAGAAGTGAGAGCTTTCCAGATTCAAAAAGTTGACAGAAGTACCAGCAAAATGAATGAAAAGGGACGCCTCCCCCAGGGATATCATTCTGAAATTTCAGAACATTAAGTGTGAAGAGAAGATCCAAATGCTGCCAAAAATAAAGCACCACATACAAAAGATCAAGAATAAAAACAGCATTAGACTTCTCAACATTAATCGTGGAAGCTATAAAAGAGCTGAACAATGCCTAATAAAACTAAAGGAAAATCATTCCTGACCTTGAATTCTATACCCAAGCAACACGTGGCAACATTTGGGGACATCTTTGGTCTCCTGGAGAAGAGGTACTGCTAGCATCTAGTGGGCTGCCTGTACGTGCAGGGAAAGTGCCTGAGAGACGCCTCACACGTACAAAAGCAGAAAGTGAACTTAGGTTGCAGCACAATTGAGTGTCCCAAAGAGAGACTCTTCCTATTTAAAGAAATCTATTACATTAACTAAAAATACCAATATATTAATATTTAGTACATAGCTATAGTCTTTATGTCTATCAGTATAACACTTTCATTTTAAAAGATGAAAAATTAAAAACCAAATAATTACCATTGTGCTGAAATTCTGGATCTCTCAGAGAGCCCTGAATTCGACGGGAGGGATGCCAGTAGGACGGCACGTGGGGTGGAGAAGGTGACTGTCCAGGGGTGTTTGTTGGATATTCTAGAATTTTTGAAACTGGAAGAGTTGCCTCAGCTAATTTGATATTGGCTTCAGAGTCTTCCCGCAAAGGCAAGGGATCAATTGTTTTTATACCAGCAGCTGGAGAAGTCAGTAGGGATATAGCATGACTTTCTTTCTAAATGATAAAAAAAAAAGCATACAAATGTATATACATACACAAATAAACCAAACATTTACACGTGAAAAGCAGGAGGAGAAATGGGGAAAATTTATGTAAACTTCATGTGGGGAAGATATAATATAAACAGATTTGGCTATCTAAAACAAAATATGTATACATTTAAAAATTAAAAGAAAAATGACAAAGTTGGGGAAAATGTACAACTTATATGACTGACAATGAATTATCATTGCTACTTAAATATTTCTTTTAAAGTAATAAGAAAAAACTAATTAAAAGGTAGAAAAAGGATATGAATCAGCAATTCATATACTGGACAAATTGTTCTACCTAATAATCAAATAATTATAAAATAAAAGCACTAAGGTACTACTTTTTCACTTACCAAACTGCAAAAATTAATTAAAAAAAAAAACACAATAATACCCGGAGCTGGCAAGAATATGGAAAAATTGGCAATCTCATATAGACTGTTGTTGGGAGCACAACCTTTCTCGGGGGCGGGGGGGGGGGGGGGGGGGACTGGCAAGGCATAGCAAAAGCCTTAAAAATTTTGTGTTCTTTAATCACACAATAATACTTGGAGAGTATTTACACAAAAATAATAATAACATAAATTAAAATGTAGCTAAAGGATAGATTTCTTTACAGTATTTTTTCAAAATAAAATAATTAAGAAATAATAGGAATCTATTAAAAACTGGGTTTTAACAATAAGCATCTGGTTTAAAAAACTATGGTATAACTATAGATTGTATATATTTCCATTAAAGATTATAAATGATATTAATGATATGGAAATATATTCACAAGCCAGTGCTATGTAAGAAAAAATAGATCATGAAATCTTATCTATAGTATAAAATAACTAAATACACTAACATACACACATACCCTACGTATCTCAAAAATTTAACAGTGGATGTCTCTGAACAGGAGGTGTGAGATCATTTATTTTCTTTTTCAGTTTGATCAGTATTTTCTGTTTTCCACAATGACAGTGTATCACTATCCTAAAAGTCCCTGGCAATTTTACTTTTTAAAAGAATGCAAACCAGCAAAATCAAATACAGTTCCAAACTTCCCATGATTATTCCTTGTAATTTTTGCCTTCCTTATTGTCTTTGAGTCTATCAATGCAACATTAAAAACACTGCTTTCTAAACTTAGGTATCATTTTCTGTTAATATAGAGCATATTGCTTCAAAGTGAAGATGGTCTGAGGTGGTTGGTCTCAACCAATTAATATATTTTAAATCAAGATCTAACATAAAACCACAAATCTCCCACTTGCTTCCCTTTTTAAATGAGTATCAGTACAACACAAATAATTCCAAAGAGAAATTGTTCTTTTGATTATTTTTTCTTTTCCTACATAGATTAACAAAATTTTGGATCTCTGTCAAATTTGTCTTACTATTGCTAAAAAGACCCAAATGAAACCTATAAAATACTTTTAACACGTGGGTTTCCCAGGCTTTTGTGATCTGTTTATGAGTCTAAAGTTTCAAACGGCCAGTAAGTCTCGCTGTTTCCATTCTGCCCTGCACACAGCAGTTCTCAGTGGAGAACTGAGCAGCCACAGTGATTACATTTACCTTGTTAGTCAGATCCTATTTGCTTTGTTGCTTCAGATCTTCCAAGGGCTTCCCAGCGCCATTAGAATAAAATCCAAACTCCTTACCCAGCCTCCCTTTCCAACTTCATTTCCTGCCCTCTCCTTTTCCCTCTCTTGGCTCCAGCCACATGGGCCTTTACACTCTCTAAAACTTGCTGCTGAACTTATACTTGCTACTCTTTCTGCCTGGGAAAACACCTCTGCCCCAGATCTCTGCATGAGTGCCTCTCTCGTTAGTTAGGTCTTAGCTAAAATGTCACCTCCTCAGAGGTGTCTGTCCTGATGACCCACACTAAAGCTGCCTTACCTACCCCTGGGAGGTCATCTACTGGTTTATTAATTTATAGCACTTACTACTACCTAGAATTATCTTTTAAAAAATGTCTATTTCTCCCAGTGAAAATATAAGCTCCATGAAAGCAAAGGTTTTGGCTTGATTATCAATGAATTCCTAGATCCTAGACCAGTGCCTGGCTCATTTTAAGAACCCATTAATACTGCTGAATGAATGAAATAAAACTCTTGATACTCCCTTCCAAAGAGGGTCCTCATCCAGAGTCCTCTCAGTGCATGGCACCTCCACAATCTTGTGGACAAGCCAGAAACTTAAAAGTCATCCATAATGTCTCATCCTTGTCTCTCATCCCCCATTATCCAACCCAGCACCAAGCCATGACATCATTCCCCTTACACAATTCTTTAGTTTCAATCACTTCTATCTGTGCCCACCTTCCTTCATCCAAGCTATCAACATCTCCTATCTGGACTGCCACATTCTACTCCTGCCTTCTATGGCAACCAGAGAGATCTTGCAAAACACAAATCACAACACTCCCATATTTAAACTATTTCAATGGCTTCCCATTGCTCTTGAAATAATGATAGAAATTCTTGATGTTGTTCTCTTTTCCAGCCTCGTGTTGCACCACACTCCTTAACACACTATACTGGTCTTTGTTTCCTAAAACCCTATGTTCTTTCTCTCCACAGGATGTTGGCACATGCTATGTTCTTTCTCCCCATTCTTTTTACATGGTTAATGCTTCCTCTTCCTCTTCATCTCACTTCAATTATGGCATCTTCTAAGAAGCATCATAGACTTTCAAGAAGCTTCCTAATCTCCACGATTAGGCCGATTCCTTCCAGAATAGCACTATGTACTTCTACTTTGAAACCCTTATTAGTTTTAATTTTACTTTTTTTGGTGTGATTGATTAATGTGTATCTCCCTCACCAGACTACAGGTTCCATAAGGTCATGTCCCATGTCTATTTTTATTAACTATCACAGCCACAGCATCTAGCATGTGGGTAAATTTGCTGAATGAATGAAGTGCGCTAATGCATGCTCAGGTTTTTAACATAATTGTAAAATCTGAAAATGCTCCTTGATGATCAAACCAATCTCATGAGAAGTCTAAAGTTTCGTGAGAGACTGATAATTTATTCAAAACTGAATGAATTATGGGCCTAATTTTACATGTAATAATAATGTAATTTCTTATGAATGCTTTTATAAGAAAATAAAGGGGAAAAAACTGCTTATGTATATCGAGTTTAATGACTCCTATGCCTACCAATAACCAAGGGGTAGACAATCAGAAATAACCAAATCTAGCTCCTAGTATAGCCTCTACTGGTGCTGGTGGCAGAAAATTCACACAGAGGGATTTCCAATCAAGTCAACACGAAACCTGCTTATTTTACAGGAGTTTGTAATTAAAACGTAACAGTTGTGTGCAAAACGAGGAAGAGATTGGCATTAAAATGTTAAAGGAAAGGACAGTATTACTGTATTTAGATTATTCAATAAATTAATTCCACAGTAAATGAAAATAATGCATATAAATCCAGCTGCAAATATGAATTAGTGTCACCCATTTTGGCTGAGTCAGCCCTGTGTGTACAGTTACCCAGAAGTTCACACTTTCCAGGTGACTGGCTGGAATCTTGCACAGGGCAGAACACTCCATGTGGGCAAGAGAGATTCCTAAGATTTGATTCTAATAAGTCCTCTGACTGCATTCCCTATTATTCCTTTAATAAACCAACAGGAAATGCTTTAGATATTCTGTCATTCCAATAACATTCATTCAACACATTACCTGCTAAGAGCTGGACTCTGTTCTAAGCAGTGGGAACTAAGAGGTGGGGGACGTTCTGATCCCATCTCCTACCTGTTCTCAATCCTTGAATACTCCCACTGTGTACCCTGGAATTCATGAACAGCCACGAGGAAAATCTCTTATAGATTTTCAACCTCTTCTCTGAATGTTATCTGTTCTACTTCGACCACTTACACCCGTGACTATATGCTGCTAAGCCTTGTCATTACTGGTAACCTCTCCGTAATCTCAATTTCTGACCACTACCTCCTAACTTTAAAACTAATTCCCACAAATACTCCAATTCCAACAAGTCTTTAGTTCTCAAGACCTGCCATCCACTGATCTTATCACCTTTGCACCTTACCTTCTCAAGACCTAGCGTCCCTTCCCAACCATCTCAACTTCCATGGCCAATCATTATAATCACTTCCTCACATATACCCTAACTCCCTTACCCCCTTTCTCACTTTGTCTTACTCTGACAAACTAAAACCTCAGTTAAATCCACCTCTCCATCTATCCTGCACCTCTGCAACCAAACATACAACCCATTCTGACTAGTCTTATATCAACTTTGTAACCTAAGGGTTACACGTTTCCCTGACCCACTCAACTCCCACTCTCTGAGAAGACTATTTCATGCCCCCTTCTCTTTCCTCAAACCTCCAACATTTTCTTCCCAGCCTCATTCTCAGAAAGGATCTTTTTCATACTTCGGCAAGAAGCAATCAGAAGAGGCTTTCCAGAAGCCCCCACATCTTCCTATATTCATCAGCAGTGCCCGCTTGTGACAGTGAAGAAACTGTCAGTGTCACCAGATCCGAAGCTCTTTCTCCTACTCAAGAGCACCTTTCCAACAACTTTCCCTTTGCTCCTGCATCATCAACTTTTCTCTCTCTCCAAAATTAATTCTTGTTGACATATAAACATGCTATTATGTCTTCTATCTTGATCTCACTCCTCCCAACTACCACTGTATTACTCTGCTTCCCTTCTCAAGGAAAAAAAAAAAAAAAGCAAAACCAAAAGTGCTTGAAAGAATTGTCTGTGATGGTGGTTTCCAATTCCTCTCTCTCTTCTCTTGAACCCACCACCTGCACTTAGGCTTTTGTCTCTCCCTTCCACGAAAACTGTCCTTCATCAAGGTCACCAATGGCCTTCATGTTGCTAAATCCAATAATCAGTTTTCATACCTACTGACCCTCATTAGTAGCCTTGACACTCCCTCCTCCTTGACACCTCCAGGACAGCACAGTCTCCTGTGTGTCACCATCTCACTGGCTGCTCTCCTTCAGTCTCCTTTGCTGGTTATTCCTCCAGTTTCCAAAAATAAAAAACTAAGGCTCACCCATGTCCACACCTTCTCTTCTCTGTCTATACCCTCTCCCTTGATGATCTCTCTTCCAGTCTCGATACTTTAAACACTTGTCCACCTACATTCTAAAGAGCCTCAAATCTATATCTGCAGTCCAACTTTTCCTCTACACTCCAAAACCATATAGTCAACTCCCTTCTCAACAGGTCTACTCACATGTCTAATAAGCATCTCAAATTTAACATTTCCAAAACAGAACTCTTGGTCTTCCCTCACAACTCTTTTCCTCACACTGTCTTCCCCATCTCAGTTAAATGGCAACTCCATCCTTATTGCTCAGGCCAAAAGTCTTGAGTCATCCTTGATTCTCTATCTTATCCATCAACAAATCTTGTCAACTACACTGTCAATGTAGATCCAGAATCACATTATTACATGACCTTCACTGCTACTACCACGATCCAAAAGACCATCACCTCTTGCCTGGATAGTGTAACTGATTCCTAATGGGTTTCAGGCCCCTGGCTCTTGCTTTCCTATTGTCCACCCTCAACACAGTGGCCAGAATAACCTCGGAAAAATCTAATTCGTGTTACTCCTATGCCCTTCCAATGGCTTCCCACCTCATTCAGAATAAAATTCAAAGTCATTGCTATGATTTACAAAGAGCTATACAATTTAGCACCCGATTATTTCTCTGAACTCATCATCCATACTTCTCTCTCTCTCTCTCTTTCTCTCAGTTCCAGCTACACTGACCTCCCTGGATGTTCCTCAAGGAATCAGGTATCCTTTAACCTCAGGGACTTTGTACTTGCTCTTCTCTTTACCTAGAATGCCTTCCCAGATATGCACATGGATCAACCCCTCACCTCCTTCAGATTCTGCTCAAATGCTACCCTGTTAGTGAGGACTTCCCTGGCCATTTCCTATTCCCTTCCCCTGCTTTATTTTCCTCCTTGGTACTCATCACTACCTAAAATACCACATATTTTACCTAGTTATCTCGTATACTGTCTCTCTCTCCTCCACTAGAGTATAAGTTCAGTGATGGCCATGACTTTTGTCTCTTCTATTCTCTGCTATATCTCCAGTGCTAAAACAGTGCCTGGAACATAAGTTGGAATACAACCGCTGCACAGTAAATGCTCAATAAATAGTACTGTTTTTCTTCTCTCTCTTCCTGTTAAGTCACTACCGACAAGATCTAAAAGTATATCATGGAAATGCAATGCCACTACCAGAAAAAAAAAATTCAAGCCTTCTGCCTTACTAAAAGTAGGTTAATTGTATCATCTCTACATATGATAGCCAGAATTTTCTAAAACCTGAACATATCATTCATTCAATACATGTGACTAAAATAATCAATTCCAGAAGAGATGCTTTTTTCCCAAAATATAAGTATTTACCTTAGTAAAATCATTCTTTGAAGTTTCTAAACAATCCTGAGAGGACATTCTTTTCCTCTGTTCTGGGGCTGGAGGCTTCACCTTAGATGGAGACACTAATACAGCACCACCTGGAAAAATGCAGAAGATGACAGTTGTTTGTTTTAGAGACAGCGTCTCACTCTGTCACCCAGGCTGAAGCACAGTGACTGAAATCACAGCTTACTGCAGCCTTGAATTCCTGGGCTCAAGCAATCCTGCTTTAGTCTTCCAAGTAGCTGGGACTACAGGTACAAGCCACCATACCTGGCTAATTTTTTTTATTTTTTGTAGAGATGGGATTTTGCTATGTTGTCCAGGTTGGTCTCAAACTCCTGGCCTCAAGTGATCCTCCTGCCTCAGCCTCCCAAAGCACTGGGACTACAGGCATGAACCACTAAGTCAGACCACATGAGTTTCAATTAAACTAAATTATCATGTAGAAAAGGCAGGTTAAATAAGAACTGAACAGTGTTTGCCTATTACCAACAGCTGGAGTAGTAAGATCATGATGAGTCCTTTGGATTCCACCAAGTTCTCTCAGCTTTGGAGTAGGAAGCCTGCCTCCTTTTCCTGAGGAAA
Source organism: Lemur catta (assembly GCF_020740605.2). Lineage (NCBI taxonomy): Eukaryota > Metazoa > Chordata > Mammalia > Primates > Lemuridae > Lemur > Lemur catta. The sequence goes on along the minus strand of NC_059133.1, from coordinate 44,508,845 downwards.
CAGAAGAAGACTCCGACCTACAAATTGAAACAATCTATTATGAAGCATTTTCTCTAAAAAATGTGATCAAAAATACTTTGCCATCACTGCATAATAATAAGGTATAAAACTTATAAGCATTGTGTTTCTGAAAAAACAACCACAAAATCCACATGTAGGTAAGAGGGACTGGATACTAGAAGAGGAAGATCACTGCAAGTCAGCAGCACCACAGCAGAGAATTCTGCCAGTAACTCATGGCCTAAGTTAAATATTAGCTGTAACACCCATGAATGAATAAGAGACTTGGTCTTTAGACAAAAAACACCACTATCAATGGTAGGGAAGAACCACTCCCCAAAGCAGTTTCCACACATAGAAAAGGAATTAGCTATTTTCAGAAATCACCATTTTTTTTTTTTTTTATTTCAGCTCTTCATGGGGGTACAAAAGCTCAGGTTATATACATTGTCCATGTCCCGTCCATCCCCCTGAGTCACAGCCTCAAGCGTGTCCATTCTCCAGACAGTGTGCCTGGCACTCACCATGTACACAATCACCTTTTTAAAAAATATTACTAAACATTCTTTCCTTTCTTTTTTGATAGAACCATCTGGTATTAAAGAACACCAGTTTTTTTCATTAAACATAAAGAAAGTCATTCTTCCAGGTACATTTGCAAATCTGGCAAATCATAATTATAGGACATAAATAAAAATAACCCTAACTACTTCCAAAGTAGCCCAGTCAGTGTTCTAGTCTTCAATTACCAATTAGTGATGACTCAAATACCTGAGTGAATCAAATTATAAACCATATAGCAGTGCCTACTTTGTGGCACTGAAATGAAATCTGTTCTTTATTAGTTATAAAAGCAAAAATATAAACCACTACACTTAGAGACAAAACAAAATACATATTAACCATGTACAACAGTGCTTCTCTATACTGAGTAATTTGAAACTCTCACCCTTCTATCTTGTCTGCCTTAGATTGCTCATGTACGTCCAACTTCTCGAGCTCTCCTATATATGTCTGCTTGTCCCTTTTCCCATCCTCCTCCTCCTCTTCCTCCCTGGGCTGTTTCTGTACGTCTTCACTGGTATTCTCTGCATCCCAGGCCAGCCGCCTTCTAACCGGTACAGTGGGAACACCTGACACACCTAATTTCTCCGTAGTAGTTTTCTGGTGCTCTTCTTCCAAGGTATGTTGTTTTTCTTCTAGTTTTGTAGAAGGAAATTTCTGCAAAGTCTTATGGCTTGTAGTATCTCTGCATAATAAAATAAGTTTTACTTTAAATTTGAGTAGTTTGCATTTTCTAGTTTATACTAATTGTAGTAAGTCCATCATTTCCTTCCATGTGGTTCACAACTACATGTATTTTCCACAGATACTACCTTGCCCAGGTAATGAAGAAAGAAATCAATTGAGACCTCATTTTATAACAAATGAAAGTTATAATCTGAAGTTTCTATTAAAATATCCCAAAATATAACTTATTTATCTTCTCTTACTCCTACCTTCACACATATGTGCCTGTACCTTTGCTGACAAAAGTCATACTTAGCCCCTAAACTGGCACTTAGACACATAAACTAGGACCCCAACTTGTTCAGTTACTCAATTAAGGTTTGTGCAAAAACTCAAGTGTATTTGTGGTCAAAGAAACTAATTCAAATTTGATACTTTAGATTCACCTTTTCAACCGATTATTAAAGAATAGATTTGTAATGAACTTTTTAAATCAGATGTCACATAATTAGAGTTTATAGATTAATTTGGTATGCATGGCTACTGTCACAACTAAACACTATTTTATTTGCTACAAATCAATGTAGTATTTCTCTTACAAATAGTTAAACCACTTTAAAACCCAAGAGGGGCCAAGCTCTGTATCAGTCATAAAATCTATTAATAAATGATAATGGATATGTACTAATAGCTTATATTCTCCGAGTTTTTATTATTGTTGTTGATTTTAACTCTTAAAATCCTTTTATATTTACCACATAATCATCCCTATTCTGCTACGGGTAACAAAGAATATTACAAAATCCAGCCTTCCAGATTTACATTATGTGTTATTTATGCACAAATACACAAAGTATATATTGCTTTATTTTTCACAGAGAATAAACTACAAATAATGACATAAATGGCTGGCACAGCTCCATTTGACTAGGAGGCAAATTTTGAGTAGTCAGGTCATTTTCCTATGTCATTCTATAGCTACAACATACTTTGTTACAAACATCCACAAGGAATAGCTCACCCAGCAAGATCTAATGCTCTGATGTTGCTACTAATGCTTCTTTCTGAGCTTGCTGTCGAGGAGACATCCCAACAGCGGTTGTTATCAGACAGAATCTGATTCAGATGGTCCCGAGAAAAATGTGTTCCCTGAACTCGTTTCCTATAAAACTCAGCCTTCTCTCTCAGTTCTTTAACCTATGCAGGAGAATTCAAATATATATTATTGTAAACGCTCCTTGACAATAAATAGCACTAAGCAGCGTATCAAAAACATTGCACAAATACAGACAGAGACCAAGGAAAAAGGCAGGCAAAAATAACAACGTATGGTCATCAGACTAAGTACACTTAAGCAGAAATTAAAACAATCAAGCTAAAGCATGATGCAGTTATTTTATTTTAGACCAGCAAGGTAGGGAGAAATTCATAGCAGCTAAGAAAAATAATGACACCTACTTTTTACTCCAACTAAAATTACAGAAGTACTCTATGCATTATTAGTTTTTAAAAACTCAAAAGCAACCAACCTCTGCATACCACATGGCATTTAGAGAACCCTAGGGGAGGAATACAGAAACACACTTAATGACAGGTTAATGCCATAAATGAATATTAATGGAAATCAGTGAAATACTTCATTTTCCCCCTTCTAAATATATACCAAACTTGTCAATCAATATTTCTTAGTATTTTTTAGTAGTATTTAATTCAGTAACCAAGATATCTTAACATTACCTTGAAAAGCAGCCACATCCTTGCATGACTGGGATACTGTCCATGACATAACACCTAATTACTATTCCTATTTCCCCACCTCTGGAAGGGTACTTACATTATTTCCCAGCTCTGTATGCAGCTGCTACTACTATAGACCCCCACCAAGAGAGTTATGAGGCTTCCCTCTCCAAATTCCTCAACATTCCCTTGGAATCAGCATAACCTCAACTTCTAAAAAATGTACTAAAAATATAATTAAAGAAAGTACTCCCACAAAATAATTGAAATATCTTCAACAAAGTGACAGGATACAAAAAAATGTTCTAATCAACTATGAAGTGATTTGCATTCCCTAGTATGCAAATAACATATTTTCATATGAAAAGGAGTCTTTATGCCCATTTGAAACCCTTTCATTTTATACATCATACTGCCACCTGCTGGTTTCTCTAAATACAATTCCACAAATGTAAAGAAAAAAAAAATTAAGTTGAAGCTTCTCTCTTAAAATTCTGTTTAAAATCTTTATTCTAGAAAAACTATAATTTTTATCAAAATATAGAATATCAACATTAAAAGGATATCAGGATACTGTCTGTTGGAAGTGTTTTCCTTTCACTTAAAGGCAAAAAAGCAAATAATGAAACTTGGCAATGCAAAAGCAACTGGAGAAATATATTCCTCAGCTCCTTAACAAGACGCTATTTTGAATGCAAAGAGATGAAAGTATTATTAATACATCTCTAGGGAATTAGCCAAAGCAAAAGATAGCACCTATTATGGCATAAGAAACCATATGATCCCAGCAGAGTCCTATGGCTTCAATGAACCAAACCTGAAAAAATTCCAAAAGGATAATTCAAAATATTGTTTTCTTCACTGCCAAAAAAAATATTAAGCTATTCATTTATCATTTCTATCAACCCTATAACTTTCAATAAAATTGCTAGCAGTGGTTTTTGCATTTAACAGGTAGAACTGAGACACATGAGTTAGGTTTGTTGAACTTCTAACCAGGGTATTGTGAAGGCACAAAAACCTTGTTATAAAGTGTCTTGATGTACTCTAGATTTTATTTCTAATGAGTGCCCCCATGTTTCAAATGTTTCATGGCCACTCCATCACCTCGATGATAAAATCTGCATGCCTTACCATCACTTCCTCCTCTGTGTTCTCAAAGTCCTTTGTGCACACCCCCATTAATACTTATTCTGTTCTACTGGAATTAATTGCTCACATCCTCCTCCTCCATTAAGCTATGAACTCCTGAGGTGAGGGAAAATGCAGCAGTTAAACATTGAGTATACAACCTGTCCTGAGTATGGACTAAGTGGTAGGTCTGAGCTAGATGTGGCAGCAAAGATAAGCAAGAAATTCCCTGCACTCAATGAGCTCAGTCTGATAGAGGAGGCTGACCTGCATACAAATTCTTATAATATTGGTGTGGTCTATGCCGTAATAAACAAATGAAAAATAAGTTGAAGTATTTCAAAAGGGGGTCCTATCAAGCCTGCACTATGTGTTAGGTAGAGTGGGAAGGAGTAGCATAGGAGGCTGCATTCTACCCATGTTTGATGAATGAGAGAATGGATCAATATCTCCTCCATGTACACAGTTATCTAGTTTTCTTTAATATCAATTTTATTTAGAAAGGAGGGTGAGGAGATACTTCACAGAAATTCTGTAAACTTTAGTTTATTCAGTTTCATTTGTTACTGATATTTAAAACTGAATGCTTTAAATTTACTTTATCAGCAATCTTTGTTAATAATCTTAGTGCTAATGTTGAATTTTACAAATATAAAATTTTAAATTTCTATAATCCTAAACTAAGATGAAAAATTAGGAGGCTGACATTTCCCAAAGTAATATGTTCTACTAGAAAGAGAAAAAAATCAATGGTGTGAACTCAATATTAACAACAATCCCTGCAGCCAATAACCAGAGCCACTGAAAAGGAGAGGAACAAACCATTCCCAACTCAAAAACACACACATACACACCCCTTTCTGGGCCAAGTAATGCCATCAGATTATATGATATAAACACTGTAAGTAGAATGTTTTCACTTCCAAATTTCTTTTCCCAAATTAAGAATTCAACTAAATTGTTTAAAACTTATATGAAAAAAATCAAATTCAAAAAACTGGAGATAAAAGTAAAATCTCATTTTTACCTAAAAATCATCCCCCCAAAATGAGGAGTTACTTTATACCCAGTCTTTACAATGCCTGTCAAATTACAGGATGTCTCTCAAATGTGGGACTTTATCTTGAAACACAGTCCTATTTTTGCAAGACACACTGGAATAAAATTACCTCAACCAATGTAGTTTGGATGATTAAAAGATTACCTAACAAACAAGGAAAAAAATTTTTAATACAGATTCAGTAGTTATTCTGAGGATAGGATCTAAAAATTGCAATTGCTAACTATTATTTAAAAAGTCCTTTAAGCAAGCACTTTAAAAAGCAATAAAGCAACAGTACAAGTTTTTATATAATGGAGATGACAAATATACAATCACTGGACAAATAAAACCACCCTCATGTTATGATAGGTATTTGGGACTTAGGATAAAATACCCAACAGATTCAAAAAGTACAGTATCTCAAACAACATAGAAAGAAAGGAACAATACGTGGACCAGAAAACTGTAATGTGACTGAAAAAGTGAGTTAACCTTCTAATAACAAAGTCACTGATGTCAAAATGCATTTGAAGAGTGTGAATACACTCCTTCAAGAAATGTTAGGAGTAGGAAAATGAAGGAGTATTGTACCTCATATTTAGGCACCTCATAATCAGCCACATATAGTAAATGCCTTCAAGGAGATTTAAGTAAAATATGGCCCGTATTAAATGTCTATAATCTGGTCAACTAAAACTGTTATCATCAGTGATCACTGACTTCTTAGCTAAACATTCTTATTCTTTCTAACTCCAGTTTACTTTTTGAATGATTTTGCCCAAAGTAGTTAAGGCAAACTATCAATATACCACTATCTAATATTTACTACCAACAATATAGCAATTAAGAAACAAAAAAAGTCATGTTACCAAGATGTCATAATGGGAAACCTTGAAAAAACAGACCTCAAATTAGCAACATTTTCTTCCCTCAAGGCCAGATAATGAATTTCACCTTATCATGACTTCAGATTTAACAATCCTCTCAATCCATTAAATGTTTAGCTCTGAGGCCTAAATGCATCTTAAAGAAGTCTCAGAGATGAAGAGATAGTTTTTCCAAAACAGTAAGTTTCTCCTGACCTCGACCTAGTGAAGTGCCTAAACGCAACAGGCCAGCAGCTGGTGCCCATTTACTGGCCATGCTCTGTGTCCTGCCTCTGCCCTGGCATTTCCTCACTTCCCATCCAACTCCGCAGACAGGGACCCCCTTGCCAAGATCTGGGATAGCCACAAATTGCTCAAGAGCTTACTGGATTTGAGTCCTTTCTTCCATCATGACTGCTTTTGATGCTCACAGTTTTAACTTGATTTCACCAGGGTGAATATACAAACGTGGCCCCAGATAATACCTGGGATAGCTTCGAGCTTTGTCTTTGACACTGCTTGTTTGAGCCATGCTCCCACAGAAATAGAAAGCACCCAGAGCAGCCATGCTAGAAGGAATCACCCTGAAACAACAGGCAGAGCACAGCATCGCCAGGACATATGTCTGGGAGCTGCCAGCTCCAAGAACCAGCGCCTCAAAGCACCAGCACTTTCCCCCAGAGGCTGATTACATGTAATCGTCAGAAACGGTTTTAGGTACTGAGTTAAATGAAAGAGTCATTCCCTGTCCAGATTATCCCGCTGTTTACAATGACGGGGAAGTGGGATGTTTACCAATGTCTAATTTAAACAGAAATGTTTTAATTTAGCTCATTCTTATAGAAAAGACAAAAGACTATCAAAATACGGTTTAAAAGTTGCTAATTATACAATAAAACAAAAATGTTCCATTGTTTGTCCTTTGACTATAAGAAGCTAGGACTAAAGCAGCACTTCTCAACTCTAGGATTAATTACCCTTTTCCTCAAACCTATCTTTAAATCCCCAGAGTTTCTCCCATATGTCAGGGTACCCCAACACTGTAGCTCAAACTTCTAACAGCACACGCTGTACCTTTCTTTTGCTTACGGACTGCAAGAGTATGCACTGACAGCAGATGCCACTATCAGACAAATTATCTGATCTTGAAAACAGTCATGAGAGAGGAGAGGTCTGGATGTTATAGAACAATCAAATCTATAAAGCTACAATTCTATAAATCAAGTTTATTAACACAATCAGATGTTTGATTAGAAGAAATTTTTAACTTTAAAGACTTTACTAATAATATTAATCTCTAAGGAACCAGTAGCATAAAAAAAATACATTTATAACTTATTCCTAATATATACAAGATTAAGTTCTTGATACTTTTAGTGCCATTATTGTATCATACTTCTTGAAATTGTAGTCTCTATTACTACATGAAACTCATTGTGAAATTAAGTTGTTATACAAGCTGAAAGAAAATATGGGCTTATTGAGCTTAGGTACACTTACCTGATTTGGCATGTTTTCCTTCACACATGTCCAAACTCCAGCTTTATATAAATATTGAGCTGGGCTCAGAAATTTTGCTCTATATTCAGAATTCACCTTCCTAATAGAAATGAAATGAAAGTAAAAATTTCATCATGTTGATCATCTAAATACCATGATATTTTCCTACTAAAATACATACCCAAGCCTTTGATGTTTCCAAGGAGTAAGCTTCTTTTTAGGCTGGTTTGAGTCTTTTAATTCCATCTCTGCTTCTAATTTTAAAGGATTGTCTGTTTTATTACACTAAAATGGAAATAATTTAAGTTTTTTATGCTTAATATATATAAAGTGAAAACAGAGATATTATAAAGTTAGACTTGGATATTGTATTACGTTTCTGTTTGTAGAAGCTTTAACGACTAAAGATAACAAAAATCACAAGAAATCAACAAGCAAGTTTTGAAACTCATATATCTGGTTAGTTTTTTGAAGTATAGCTCAGGATAGACTTTCATTTTCTGACAATAAAGATTTTAGAACCTTGGCTAGGGAAGAAAATTTTTAAATTAACAAATACACATCTAAATAAACAATGTTATTACAAACTGAACAGTGATCTCACATTTGCTCTTGATAGTCTAAATTTGCATTTAATTGTGTTACATAATTAAACATACATAAAATCCTGATGAATAAGTTACCACATTGCTTTACTGAGTAACTTAGCAACTTTTTTTCTCCCCAAGAATGTCATAGTTCCAATATATGCATTTATATATAAATGTCAATTTACTTTTAGTCGTATACTTTCTATTTTTAGGACCCACAAAGTATCAGGTATCAACATTTCAGGAGATTCAAAACTAGTATTTATACCCCATTTACCTACAATTTACAATGATTTGAGCCTCGTGCTGCAACTGAAATGGCTAAAATTTCACAGAGAAGCAGTTATTTATATATCCTGACATAAGTCATGTGAATTATACTTGCTATAATGTCATGCTAAAACTTTGGTTTAAAATACAGCAGTGTTTGTGTGTGTTTAGTTTCTATTACCTAAAGTGTTTCTATCACTACTGCTACCTCTGGAGCTCACATTACTGTAAGTCCAATCATTTGATATTAGACGTAGTAGACTTACCTGTTCTATTGTTAGGGTCATCATATTGTATTTTTATTTATTCATTTATATATCTGTCTCCCCACCAGCCCAAGAGCTGCTTGGGGCTTACTGTGTGTGTTAGCCTTGCATTCTCAGTACCTACCCCAGGCCTGCTGCTCCTAGTAGGTGGCTCAATGGACATTTGATGAACAAACAAATTAATGAACCAGCTAAAAAAAAATCTCAGATGTACTATGTAAAAGAAAATGTATAGAGTCTAAAATCATGGGGATTTGGTTTTGTTTAAGGTTAAGAGTTAATGAATACCTTTTTTTCAGGAGATACTGTTTCAAGATTTCCGTTTTCTCTCAAATCATTTCTTAATTTTGGTTCTTTCACTGGAGATAACCCCTTGAAATTTCTTTTGTATTCAGTTTCGGGAATGATTGAGTTACCTCTGAATTGTGGAACAAATTTGCTTTTATTGTGGAAAACCTTAAAACAAAAATTATTTTAGTTTAGTTTTGTTGGTTACATATGGAGAACTTGGGTCTTCAATTTGCTTAAGAAAACTCATACATAAAGTTGAATTATAGGACACAAAAACAGCAAAATTATATATGATTGTTTGTGATTCCACTTCACATGTCTAACATCCAAAGGTCAACTTTCTGTACTCATTTTGTTTTGAATAATAGTTACTGTAATCAGAATAACACACCAAAATAAATAATGAACCATTATTGTGTTGGAGCTTTCCTCCCTAGTGGTCCTCATATTTCCTCCCTTCAGTTTGTTAATGGGATGAGTATAAAATAGGCATAGTTTCATAGCATGAACATAGACATTAGCTCTATTAGGACAACTTTGTTGTCAGTTCTACAGGTTCTTTTCTCTCCTTGACATGAATTTTCTTTCTTCCTGAAACAATAGGATATTCTTAACATTTTTAATACCCTATATATTCAATTTATTTAGTTTTCTTTCCTTTGCTTATTTTTAGCATTTTAACACAAGGAAAATTTCTGGCAATTACTACATTTCCATTTTAAATGTTTCCTTTTATCCTTAATATTTCACAATATGCTTCCTATTTTATGGGACATTACCAATGATTACAAGGAAAGCAAATGGAAAAGATAAGGAGCTCAAATGAGGTATACTATTGCTTTATAACGCCAAACAGTACATCCTCATACAGATCAAATCCAAACAAATAAGACCTCCAGGACTTTCCTGACAAAAACTGTTCTGACTTTTTTACATATTAGTAAAAGACATCCTTTCAGAAAGCAGGTGTCTGACAAAATAGAACTGAACGGCTCCTTTAGAGGTTCCAGTATAGAAAGCTGTCTCAGAGCTCTTCAATCCACAGACCCTGAAATTGATATGCTTTGAACTAACAAAGAGCATTTGCTTCCAAAAAATTTCTTTGAAACCCTCACTAATGATAGCAATAAAATTACTCGTGAAAATACTGCTAGTGAATTATTTTACATTGTACTTTCAATCCTATAAAAATAACATTCCTATACAATGCTTTTACTGACACGTAAAAGTTGACGGTGAGGCTTTGATTTGAATCAGCTCTACCTTAAAAGTCAAATACTCTCCAAAAACTGAACAATCACAATTTTCAGGTTGTAATTTTGTAGGTACACTTACTATCCAAGAACACCTATGAGCAAGCAGTACTGATCCCATTTACTAGGTTAATAAAGGGTACATATCACTTAAAATGTTATATAAATTTCCAAGTTACCTTAAAAACTGAATAGTAATTAAGCCTAAAGCTGGCATAATTTGTAGGATCACTGGTATTTTTATTGTAATGTAAAATGACAGATGTTATTGTCTTGCTGAATCTAATTATCCTCTCAGTTCTTACGGGTATATAAAGCATATAAGTGAACGTTAAAGTACAGAAGACAATGAATGTGAGGGTACGTGTGTGTGTGTGTGTTTATAAATAAAAACACAAAGACTGAGAAAAATAAAAGACTAAGCTGTCATAAGCCTCTGGAGATATTCTAAGTGGAGATATTTTCTACCTAGGCGTGAAAGTATTGTTAAGAAAATAAATGAAGAGTTAAAATCCTAAGCACTGTCCAGAGGATGGTAATAAAACAACAGAGTATTTATTAGCAATGGTAGCTCAATTCTAAAATTGTGCAAGAGCACAATGAAATCTCATATCACATCATTGCAGCTTTTGAATTTTGTAAATAGAGTTAAGCTGATAATTCCTATTACTGTTCCTCTGGTACAAGGACAAAATTATGTGTCACTTTCAACATATTTTGTATTTATTAAAATAAATATCCAAAGCAGTTATACCTTTCTTAAAAGACAGAAAACATGCATTAGTCAACTAAACACAACGTTTTAGAATAAAACCAATTTAAATGATCTTTTTAATATATGAAAAAATCTTATAGCATGCAAAAACTTACCAGTTCCCCAAGTTTTCATTACCCTGTCTCATATTTAGTATATGTGATGGATCTGGCAACAATGATCATCAGTAGCCTAGGACAGCATAATATTACTACTATAAATCGTAAGTAATAGGATGATTTCAGCAAAACTCATTTTCAGTTTTCTAGAACTTACCTCTCCAGGCCTACTTAAGTACCTAATTTCTTTCAGCTCTTAATTCTATGTAAATCTACATCACTAGATCAGATGATGATACTCAGAAACATATTAATTACATCCATTAAACTACCTGATTGGCTGCAAAAACTGGAGCAGTTTCTTTAGGGGTCTTCCAAACAAACTGCCTTTGATATTCAGAATTTCTCAAGGCATTTTGTGAAGGAACAACAGTCAATCCAGCTTTTTTACGTAGAATTCTATCCAACTGTTAAGGGAAAAAAAAAATCCACTCAAAGCCATTACAAATTTCTATTCAAACTTTAATTGTGGTAAAAAACACATAACATGAAATCTACCCTCTTAACAAAATTTTAAGTGTACATTACAGTATTGTAAACTATATGCACATTGTTGTACAGCAAATTTTTTTCAACTTATCTTTTTAAGGTGTCTATTTAAAATTCCTTTCTATCAAGGGACTATTACACATCCCAGGAAAAGATAACATCTCTCAGCCCCTTCCTATCAATCATTCATAATTAAATATATAACCAAAAAATTACAGCACCTTGTCTTAACTACATATTGCTTCTGTGGACACCCCTTCCCCTGCCCACCAGACTCACACATCACCTTCCTTGATTCCCCTGCACCCCCTGCCTTTCTCAACAAGCCGCGGATTCTTCTCCAACACTCTGAAATGCCTTTCCGGGGTTCCAGTCAGTGGTGGACATGAAATGGGGACAACACAGTGGAGTAGAGAAAGAAACATGGGAGGCAGCGAAATCTGCGCACGGGTCCCTGCAGTCTCTGCTTATGTGCTCGCGGGGACCTGCTGCAGGCCAGCTGCGACATAAGAGAACAGAACTGCAAGATCTTTGAGAGCCAGCCAGAACTCTCCTTCCTTTTGCATTCTGTCAACTGAGATTCTGTTTGTTTCTTGCTGGTACACGATAAGAAATTGAAAAAGGGCTAGGCAGAAGTCAGCTCAGCACCCCTGCCAGAAGTAATGGCCTACTCCCCTTCTCTGTCTCAACTTGATCTCTCCCTTAGGACTCAGATGTTGATATATGATGAATAAAATCCAGATGCAGGGGGTCCACCCAATGAAGGGATATCTTAGTATAACCAGTACAAAACAGAGAACATTAAGACTAGAACTAATTTGCAATAACTAAAGTTAATAGCTTATCAACTATTCTATAGTTATTAGACAACAATGGAAACATTTTAAACACAAAATGTAGTATTATTGAAATGATGATGAAACCCACACAGAATTCTATACTTCTGAAAAGAAATATAATAAATATGCCTACCCCATTATCTACATTTTCTGGAGGAATCTTGGTAGAATGTTCCAGTTCCACATTTGCATTAACTGGTGTATGGTTTGGTATTACATCCTCATTATTTTCTACAACATATGAAGTCCCTTCAGCTCTGGAGTCTGTAGAATGGGATCTGGTTCTTTTGGGAACCCTGGAGGCTTCTAGTGAGAGAACTCTTCCTTGGGTAACATCTTTTTGTTCTTCCTCTTGTGATTTTGGTGTTTCCAGGGCTGCAGGCTGCGGTGCTACAACCACATCTTTTTCTGAGATAGCTCCATTCCACTTAAGAGATTTGGAAATCTGTGGGTCATGGTAAGGGACTCTTCTTTTTGAAATAAAACTTGGCTCTTTCGTGATCCCTACAAAATACAGCATACAAAAATAGCAGCCACCAAAGCAAAAAGTTACAAAGACAACTTTTAATAACACCCATGAGGGGGGAAATGGAATTTAAAATTCAGTTGAGATACATATATCTATATACACATACACAAAATATCCTTCATATTACAGGATAGAAAATAAGTACAGTTTTTCAACATAAAATGTTATTTTGCTTAAATATTAAAAATTTGACCATAACAAAAAATTAAAAATTGGGGTCACAATGTTCGAGTTAACCTAACAAAAGTCACCAGAATTGCAACGTGATGGACCTGGCAAGCTAGGCAGCACACGCTGCCTCCGTTTCTGATTACTTTTCCTGTGCTACTTAACAGAACAATGGGCCCTGGTACTGTCAAATTTTGGAACTTTTCACAAAGCTTCTCTTATGCAGGACAGACCAAGAAGAGAAGGGATGAGATGTCTTTATGCTGGATCTTGGTTCTACATCTGCCTTGATTTCCTGAGAATTAAAAAGAATGAGCCCTTTTAACAACAGCTAAGATACAATTTCTCTATATTTCTGTCTGGAAAGCAAATGTCCAAAAACTTAACCTTCTACCAAAGTAAGAAGAGCTCTGCAAAATGACAGCCACTGAGATACTGCCCTAGTTTGGGGCCATTCTTTAAATAGAAAGACTGATGTACGGTGAGGAAGGAAGATTAAGACCAGAACAGAAGGAAAAGGAAAGTAGACAGAAAATCAGGCATCCTCTATCACAGATGTTGTGGCCATAGAACCCAGGGTTCCCACCCTTTTACAAGGCTTCCCTAGACCAGTGGTCTTCAAACTGGGTGTTTATGTCCGAGGGGGGCACACAAAGATGTTCCGAGGGTAAACAGAAATGGACAGCTTTCCCAAATCCTCAACACCACGTGTGCTCTTGCCTGACACGGATCTTTCGGCCTGAGAGCTGCATCTGCCATCTGCAGTTCCATTTCCCACCAGCCCCTTAGTAATCTCCCTCTTCCCTTTTCTTTTACAAAAGAAAGACACCTCTCTCAAGCAGCCTGAAACTCCAGTCATCAACCTAAGGTACAACAAAATCTCACAGGTGGGGGAACAAAAAAAAGGGACAATTCAAGAAAGCATAACTCCCAAGGGAGAATATTTGAGAGCAAAGCAAAGAAGGCAGAGATTAGAAATAACAAAGAAACAGTGCCTTATCTCATACACCTCCACATATTGCCCTTCACCTATCTTAGCATTAAAATTCAGGTGTGAGAGGGATGTCATATGAAATGTATATGTGCATATTAACACATTTGAATTGGAAGATAAAGTTAGACTTTTGTCTCACAGAAAATAATTCTGATTTGGCTGGTTAGTTTGCCAATGAAGGCTGACTTTGCCAATCATATGATGAACCTTTTCCAAAAATTGAATGAGCTAAGTTGGCAGCTCCAAAGTTTTAACAAAACATATGTAAAACATATAATATTCAATATGCCAGAAATTACACACTTCAAAACTATTCATAAAAACTTATGATAAAAATATTAAACATCAATTTAAAAATGTGAGAGGAGGGTACAATATTTTTCTAAATGCTTTCAGTAAAAAAGCTTGAAGATCACTGCTTAGTCTTCTCTCTGCTTTAACACAGAGCTGGGTTTCTGGCAGAAGAGCAAAATGAAGGGATGATTCTCAAGTGGTCTGCCCTTGTCTCCCAGTACCAACAAATCCCCAGGGGAAAAAGCCTCTATGTTAAAAGACTGTCCAGCCAATCCTGGGTAAAACTGCTCTTGTTCGTTGCTAACATCTCGCCTCCTTTCTGAATATCCTGGAGTTCTTGCTCTGCCCCTCCCCTTACCTAAAATTCCCCACTAACATTCCTCCACTAGACCATCCCTTCCTTCATAATGTCCCATGCTCCCAAGTGGTTTTGCTCCCACCGTCTCATTCCATTACCCTCCCCTCAAATGTAGCTGAGCTAAGCTGAAATGTTATGGAGGCAACTACCTGGCTTAACCAATTCCCCAGCGTTATAATACCCTCTAGGCTCTCAGGAGGGTATCTACACATAAGGAATTTATTTTGGATCATTAATGTAATGGTGCCTCAAATGTGTGGAATATCTGGTCATTTGGAAAAAGATTATGAGCAGAGGGGTGCTCCCAGCACCCTCCCTGAGAAGCAGGGACACAGTCTCTAAAGTCAAGCCCTAAGTGAAGGATCCTGATGCTTCAGAGGGAGCACCCACTCTAGCCCACAGTTTCCTTTGTTCTCCAAACCTAATCCTGGAAACACTCTTCTCATCTTACTAACTCCCCAGGCTTGGCACCCTATCCATAAGTCTTTTCTTTTCCTGGCTTCAAACATCTAACAGTGGAAGGACTTACATACCACACGTGAAGCACTCTCACACACATCACACATGTGACGTGGGGCACCAAGCACCTATCTGTGTATATGCAACAAGCCCTTAACAGGCAACATCTCATTTAATCCCTCCCAGCAATCCTGTGCAATAAGCTTCCTAAAATCCCACTTGGCAAAACAGGCTCCATTTGCCCAAGGTCACACAGCTATTGTGGATTCAAACTCAGGTTTATACATTCATTCAAAAATTAGTTTCGATAAGCAGTAAAGTGTTCCAAGGCCCTGTGTTAGATACTAGGTAGGAACAAGGTGGGACAGACAGAGGATAAGACAGAGCCCTGCTCTCCGAGATCTAACATCCTAGTGAGGGAGAATTAAACGAGCAGGTACGAGGAAGTCGTTCTGTCTGTTTTCTCTTCTACCATGCTCTAGGAAACCTTGACCCAGGGCTCTAACTTCCTTGGGATATAGGGCAGAAGCATGTGTGATGACAAGAACATGACATGACCTCTGAAATCGTGGGCTGTGAATAAAATAGACTTGATTTCAAATCATGGTTCTGCCACTTACTAACTGCGAACCTGGGGCAAGCTACTTAATCTAAGCTTCCCTTCCTCAAGACCTTGGGAGTCCTCTTCCCCAGGCCTGCCCCCTATCAGCTTTCGGGTCTCAGCTCACATAACACTTCCTCAAAAGAGCCTTTCCTAACCATCTAAAGTTTTTTTTCCCCTCCAATCAATCCCTCCCCCATGTTATCTATCAAACTTCCCTACAATTTTATATAACAACCTGAAATCCCCTTGTTCATTTATTGAGTTACTTGTTTACTGTTTCTCTCCACAATTAAGGGACTTTGGTCAGGGGTATATCCCTAGCAGCTGGGAATGGTCCTGGCCCACAGTAAACCCTCAATAAATATTTGTTAAATAAATGAACAAGTTAACCAGGCCAACTGAATTCTTAATAAATCATTTTGCAAACTTAGTCCAAGATTTACTCAAGTTACAATGGCTATTGAGTTTGCTCAACTTACCTATTTGATCTGATCTAAGTCCAGCCCATGGGTACTTTCGCCCCACAGAGGAATTACAGGACTCTGACAAATAAGACTTTTTCCACAGAAAGTTCCTCTGGTATTCACTCAGCCCCTGTAATGAAAAGCACACTTTAAGTATAATGCAATTAATGAATGTTGTTTTAAAGCAGACATTTTTAAAGAGAGTTGAAAATCTTAAGATTGATAATTAAACACACACAAGCTCCTTAATAGAAGCTCATGTTTACCCAGCCCTGTACTAAGCAGTTCACACGTGTTATATCCTTTAATCCTCACTACCACTGGAGGCAGATGCTAGCAGAAATCCCAGGCTCAGAGAGGTTACACTTTCGCTGGGTGTCTGAGTCCAAAGCATAAGCTCTTGTCTGGTAACCAGTGACGATCTAAATTCTTATCACCACAGCTTTATCCCAAGTTCTCACCAAGTACACAATATTATGTATTATGCCTAGCACCTTTTGCTATTTTGGTAAAGTTAACCAAAGAAAGACAAACTCCCCTCCCATTCTGGATACAAGCCTTTAAGTTAAAAGAATAAGCGTCAGCTGTGGTCACCCGTTATGCTGCAGGGTGCCACCTGACAGCTACCAGCTCAGGTCCCTGGAACTTTTAACAAACCCTAAAACAAATGCACAACTATGTAAAATGCGTTTTTCCTATACCCTGTCTTTGCTAAGAACTCCATTTCCCAAGCCTTTAAAAGACACATACGCTTTAAAGTTATAAAGGGAAGGGCGGGTTCAATGCTAACTAAATGGGCCACAGGTGTCCCAATCTGAAGTCACTTTCATTTCCCATTATAAGCGCCCTTCTGCCATCTCCACTCCTCGGAGTCCCCCAAAATAAACCCATCTCCATCCTATCTAACTCTCTGACACACGGGAACTCGGAAATGTGCGTGAACGGAGAGGAAGCTGGGTCTGCGGCGGCGAACGTCCTCCGGGGCCGCGCAGGCGGGGTCGGGGGCGGGCAGCCCCTGCGGGGCCGAGGGGAACCGCGCAGGAAACCAGCGGGGCCCGCGCACCCCGCGCCGCGACTCCCCCCCGCCGCCTTTGGGCTCGGGGACCCCCGTCTCACCTTGAAGCGCACCGGCATGTCGCCCGGCGGTGAAGCCCCCGCCACTCCGACAGTTAGCGGGACAGAAAGCCCCGAAGGGGCGGGGCGACAACAGTCGGTTCCCTGGCAAAAGCCTCGGCCTGGCGTCCCCGACTACGCGCCGGCGCACTCCGCGCTTCCCTCCCTGAGCCCTGTCGCTCTGCCTTTCCCCGCCCACTGTGAACCTAAGGACCAATCGAGGCTCTCAAAGTCCCTTACCGACATTACAATTCGTCCAATCAGTGCCCCAAAGGAGGCCGCCCACCTCCCGCGGCCAAACCCGGAGGGCTGAGAGAGACGGCGGGCGGAAGGCCGGCCAATGGGGTCCCGAAGCCGGGGTGGGCGGGGCCCGCGGGAGCTCCGTCCTGTGAGCGACCGAAGGGTCCCGCGTCGCCGGCTCCTGCGCGACAATGGGTCTGCCTGGCGGCCACTCTCCCGCGGCCGGCGCGCTGGGCCCGGGCTCCTGACATCATGAAACGCGAACGTGGGCCCTTCGTTCCACAATGTATGACAGAACCGAATGTTTTCGGTATTCAGGTCTGCTCTGCTGATTATCAGCTCCTACAACCGACAGCCACATTGCACTAGTTATTGTCATATCAAAAGGGATAGGCCAAAACATAAATAGAGCTTTGGCAGGTTTCAAAAAAAAGTTATTGATTCTCAAAAGACAAACTGCTATCTTCCTCCAGTGATGTTCTTCCTGCCCCAATCGTCACCCTCCCCCCCAAAAGATGTACTTACAGCGCTTAGATTAGAAAACATTTATTCGAGATGCTCGGGATTCTCAACTTCCAAACCTTAAGCCTTGCCTCTCCTCTCAACATTTTTTTAAAAATAAAATTCCATCCGATTTTAATATACTATTGCCATCATCATCCATAAATATTTCTTGCAGAACACTGTGCTGATTCTGAGAATTGGGAAAGAAAGAAATTTGTCCAGATAGTTCTCTGATATACTTAGAAAGGATGTGCATATGTTAAATATTTATTCAATAATGGTATAACGTGCTAAATTTCCAAATGAGAGGTGTAAATAATAAGGAATCAGGGTGTAAATAATAATTGGGAGCAGGGAGTCATCCCTAGGGTAGGGATGATTAGAAAAAGCCTCAGGAGGAAATATTCAGATTCAGCCTTGTAGACAGAAGGACCACAATAAGTAAACAGGAAAACCGGATGCTCAAAGGGCAGATGTCGGAATGGAATGCTGCCAGGCTTCTTCCAGGAACAATGAACATAGTGCTTTTTACTTTTGTCTTTTGTTGACTCAATAAAAGTGTACCTCTTTTAAACTTTCAAATATTAACACCAGTCCTTGATGCACCTCCTTTAAGCATCTTCTGCAAAGGCTTGTCTTCCTGAATCCTGATTGATGTCTCTGTTCTTCTTCATCATCACTGAGAAAGTTAAAAATTCATTTGAAGAAGCCACCTGATATCTGAAACAAAGAGAATATTAAATTAGTCCCTATGCAGCCATGCATCCAGGGGGCCCTTGATTAATGTTAATTGGTGATGACTGCATCTCTGTCGTGTAAATTAAGATGGCACAAACAAGACACAGTGGAACCTAAAACAAAAGTCGTGTGCAAGAAAGCAACCCAAAACAAAAGTCGTGTGCAAGAAAGCAACCCATCTTACATGGTAGGAAAGACACAATTCTTGTTGTACACATAGCTTTGTTACCACATAACAAAGGTGGCAAGGTGAAATCAGCAAAAGCAAACACATAGAATGTAGCCTGTCTGCTAAACAAGGGCAATGATAACTGCAGTAGAACTCTGCTGAACAAGGAGTAAGTGATAGGAAAACCAAACAGTAGATGGTAAAAGTAACTTAGGTACATCCTATGTTTGCTAGATATCTATCATATGGACTCAAGGAAGAATAATATTGTACTTTGTCATTGTTAAACAAAAACCTACCCCAGTTTATGAAGCAAAGATGTAGAAATGAAAAAAAGTGACCGCCTCAGTAAATAAGTTGTGTAGCCTGTGTTTTATCAGCTCTTACCTTTTCTGCTACTGCAGGAAACAGACCCAGTACCCTACAAAGTTCCACCCAAGTGTTTTGGGGAATCCCTAGGAGTTGACTGATACACTTACAGCTGTTACATATGTTGTGCCCAGCAGCACTGCTGCTTGTTCCAGTAGTCACACATCTGTAGGTGTCACTCTTGCTGCTGGCCAGCGCAGCCACTTAAGCTTGGTACTGAGTCTCCACTGGGCACAGGTACTGGGCACAGCTACTCCTCACACCACCCAGCCCTGGTGGTAATCCATGGCAAAGTACCTGTCTCCCCTTTTCGTGTTACCCTCTTGTGAGTTTCAAAGTCTCTTAGAGAGCTTTCTTTTCGTTTGTATTTTAGCTTCCTTATCTCTAAAGGGCTCAAAATGAAATTAATGGCATCTCTAAGCCAGAGAGTAATTCCTCAAGTGATAGATCTCATGCTGTGCTTCTCTCTTCTGCTAGCTAAGGCCCTCTTATGGGAACAAGGTTCTCACACCAGCTTCTTCTTCCCTTTGTTGATTTCTCTGTTTCCCATACAAATAGATTTCTGTCTATTGCCTGTGAGAGACTGAATTTGCCCAACCTCTACAAAGGGCAATTTGGCAATCCTTTTGACCCAGCAATTCCTCTTCTATAAATTTATCTTCCAGATAGACTCACACGTATGTGAGAAAAATATTCATTTAATTTTGCATTGTTTCTAATAACAAAAGGTTGGAAACAACCTAACCATCCATTGACAGGGGACTAGTTAAATACATAATGGTTCATCCGAAGCCCAGAGCAAGAACAGGCTCTGCAGCAAGTCCAGATGGCGGTACAGGCTGCTCTACCCTTTTGGGCCCTCTGACCCTGCACAGATAGGTTAGTCCAGCCAGGAAGACAGGAACTACACTAGGCATTTCAACAAAGAGAACTCAATATAAGCTATTAGTTAGTTATTGAAGAACTTCAAAAAGCCACAGGGAGAAAGAGAGAATAGTAACTCAGGAAGCAGCTCACACTCTAATGCTGGGAGAACAAAGGGGAAACGTTGAGATGACTAGAATGCAGAGGTTTGCAGGAGAGGCCTCGTGGAGCTGGTCAGACCCCTGAGAAAGGGTCACTGCCCAGCTGGTGCGGGTCCCTCTGAGGGGACAAAATGAGGCTGCCTCTGGGAACACCCAAAAGAGAGAATAGCTAGAGACTGCAACCAACTGCCACTGTAGAGTAAAAAGTCACTGCGGAGAGAAACAGCAAGCCAAAGAGAGCATTCCAGTCTCTCTCGAGTGTCCCCTCTTGGCAAATCTGCCATGTGGTTTGCAGAGTAGTCTGAAGGGTGAGGCTTATTAACTTGCACACACCCATACAACCCTGAAAAAGAAAGAGGCACCTCTTTATGAGCTAACACAGAAGACTTGCAAAGAAAAACGTAAGGCATAGAAGAGTGTTTACAGTATACCATCAGTTGAGAGAAAAAGGAAGAAAAGAAAGGAAAAAAATGCCATATGATGTCATATAATGGCATCATTCCCAGGCACTTTCTCCCTCACTCATGAATCTGGCTCTGTTAGCAGCAGCTGTAAAGATGAAGAGCATTTTATTCAGCTTACTGAGAAGATATGGAAACTTTAAGGTATTGATAGTTAGTTACCATTAGGGCTATTCTTTCTACATAAAAGAATTCCTTCCATTGGCCCTTTCTAGATTTATCTTGATTTATGTACATCACAGTAAGGCTGCTGCTTCTTTTAGAGACAAAAACATATCAAAATCTTTTAAAGCAACTTTCTTTTGCAGTTGAAATATAAATGTACTCACATACTGCTCATTCTATTAAAAATAGGAAGTCAATTGCTTCACAAATTTAACAGTCTCTCATCATTTTCTCAGTAGCAGTTGAAACATTGGAAAATTTGTATTGACCTCTATTTATTTTTATTTAACAACAACAAATAATTATATATGAGCAAAACACCATCAGACGAAGGTTGAAAAGGGGAAGCACAAAGATGAGTAAGATGTGGTCACTTCCTTCAAATACGATTACAATCTGATGGAGGCACAGACATGTACACAAAGAACATAGGAAGTGAAAAGAAAGGAAGAAAGGAAGAAAGGAGGAAGCGGATAACTGAGCACCTTGCTATTCTAAAGATGCTTTTAAGTCTGGTGCCAGAAAGTTTGATCCAAGACAGGGGGTTAAAGAGTAGGTAGGATAAAAGAGCCACTTTTAAATTCCATTCTGGGAAACACCTGATCTAGAGGGCTTTCACTTTTTTTGTTCTACTGTAGGTGGCTGAATTCAGACCAGATGTTCCCCAAGAAGATTTAACTAACATTTGCTCAGGATCGGTTCCCAAAAAGGTAAATTACCTGCTGTCTGTTGTCTCTGTTTTTTTTTTTCTTGTTGCATCAGAAATCAGAGTAAAGCTGTTTTAGAAACTACCGTTTTATCAACACAGTAATACAACAGCCTTGTGTTTGCATATATGTATAATAATTTTCTCTGAAATACCTGATAAAGTAACTGAAATTCCAGCCTCCAGGCTGAGTAATGCTCTTTAGCTCTGTAACTTTCTCTTGGGTCACACTTAATTGGGGTTTCATTGGTAAATCTTGAGCTCAGCCTTTGCCAAAAAGCAATCAGTCTGACAACTGCTTTCTTTTGCATTTTTTTCCATAGGTATTAACTGATTTTTCCTCGAATGAATCTGTGATTACACAACTGAAAAAAATGACAAACTTAAATCGATGGATTCTGTCTCAGAAGAAAAATGCTGATATTTCACATTAATGTCAGTAAGAATGGACTAAATAGAGTCTATGATTAAGACTTACCCATGAGCCAAGTGCAATTTGCCCTCCAGACTTTTAGCAGTGAGATGCCTTTGTTGACAAGGGAGTGTCTGGCTTTTGAATCAGTGGGGCACCTTTTGGAGGGACTCCAGGTTCTCTTGACAACAAGGACTTTTTCTTTTTTTTTCCCCAGTGAGCCTGAGGGACTCCTCGCCATACAAGGCCATGGCTGAGTAAAGTAATTCTCAGTAAGGCATAAACCACTGGCAAGCCTCACATACCATAATAATAATGTTGTGTCTCAGCTGAACAAGACACAGGGAACAAATTTGGGTGCACAAAATTCCTTTCATTTTAATGCCTCCACTGCCTCCACAACCTATCTATAATGATTCTGTTATTGAAGCATTGCCTTCCCTTTCCTTCACTGATTATTCATTGTCCTAAATCGCCATCCCTTTACAAAGCCTCCACAGGGACACAGATTTTTTTCTAGACTTGCTAATTGCAGATTTGGAAGATTTAATTCTCTGACCACATAAAACCAGATGCTATATCTCAAGGCCAGATCGGAGGACACTACCCAAACAGCCTTTCTAAGAACCTTGTAAATCGCTACCCTTATGCCAAAATAAATTTGGAAATATTTCTTTTGTCATATAGTTAATGTATATGCACCTTAATAACTTCACGTCAAGACCAGATCGCTGTTTTTATTCCCTTGGAAATCACTGGTCTTTCTACTAGTAATGCTATATATCAAGCATCAAAAAGGGACCAACAATTTTTCAGAACATTAAGTCAGTTTTCTATCCTTTGTGGTTTATAGTATTGGTTCCCTTAAAAGATGTTTATATGTATTTTGCTAGAGCAATGAGTTCATAAAATCTTAGTACTATGTTCATCCTTCGGTCTCGCAACTTGTATTAATTGAATTAACGATGGTTGACAGTATAGAGAGTGATAGGCCCAATTGTAAAATACTGCACATATAAATTTATAGAAGTTGTTTTAGTGTCATGGAACACTACCTATGGAAAAGTTTTAGGTATCATGCTCATTTTAGTTAACCATTGCTATGGCAATACTGAGACTGATTCACTGCAAATCCATTCCTACTTCTTTCTCAAACTGCAGAAGCTGGAAAGCTAAAAATCCCTTTGACCTTAGACCCCTTTGCAGCTGAAGTACAGGTATAACATATTCTGCTGATCAGAAGCACGTGCATAAGCTAAGATGAGAGAAAAGCAGAGCACAGTCATCTATTGTGATGATGTAGATCTTAGCAGTAGAACCAGCAGCATGGTTCTGGAATTGGCAAAGGTGGAGCCAGGTCTGGTAGCAAAAACTTCTCAACTTAGCAGGCAGCTTCCTGGTTCTACAGCTTCCTAACTGTAGGCTCCTTTAGTGAGTGTGTTCCATGATGTGACCCTAGAGTCTACTTCTTCAGCCCTCCTGATGATGCTTCAAGCCTCTTATATCAATCATCTATTGCCATAATAATGCTGTACAACAAACATCCCCAAATACAGTGGCTTAAAGTAACCACTTATTATTGCTCATGAATCTATGGGTCAGCTGGCCAGTTCTGCTGATCTAGGAGGAGCTTGGATGATGTATTTGTGGTCAGCTGATGGGCTGGTTAGAGGCTGGCTGGCCTAGGATGGCCTCAGCAAAGAGAACTCATCACCAGTTCATGTGGGCTCTCATCTTCTAGAAGGCTAGCCTGGATTGTTCTCATGGCAAAGGAAGGATTCCAAGAGGGAGAGCAAAATATGCAAAGCCTCTTGAAGATTTGGCTTAGAAATGACAAACCATCACTTGTACCACATTCTGTTGGCCTAGCAAGACAAAAGACCAGCCCAGATTCAAGGGCTAGGGAAGTAGATTTAACTCCCTGATGAGAGGAGTTGCAAAGTCACATTGTAAATGAGGAATGAAGAATTGATAGAATATTATTGCAATAAATCTACCTCAGCACTATATACCCTGAAAATACCCTTTCTGTTTTGAATAGCTAGAATAAATTATATTCTCTGCCATTGAACCCTGACCAATATGATGCCCAGTCAGACACATGCATTTATCTCTATTCCCTCTTAAAATTCCACAAAATGACAGTAAATGAATAAAACAGGTATAAACCAGTGAGATCAAAGAGAATGACAGAAAAGACAACTGCAAAATAGAGATATTAATAATTAATGGGGCGGGCACGGTGGCTCACACCTGTAATTCTAGCACTTTGGAAGGCCGAGGTGGGAGGATCGTTGAGCTCAGGAGTTCGAGACCAGCCTGAGCAAGAGTGAGACCCCATATCTACTAAAAAAAAAAAAAAAATAGAAAGAAATTAGCTGGACAACTAAAAATATATAGAAAAAATTAGCCGGGCATGGTGGTACATGCCTGTAGTCCCAGCTACTTGGGAGGCTGAGGCAGGAGAATCACTTGAGCCCAGGAGTTTGAGGTTGCTGTGAGCTAGGCTGATGCCACGGCACTCTAGCCAGGGTGACAGAGCCAGACTCTGCCTCAAAATAAATAAATAAATAATGGAGTTATGGAGAGCAGAGTCTCTTGCAGACCAGGTTCTCTGGAAAGGACTCTCTAAGATGAGGCTTACTGTGCTGAGTGTTGATTAGTGAGGGCCCTTGGGATCAACACCAGTGGAAAGGAGGGTGAGGGGTGAGGGAGCAGAACCGTGTGGAAGATGTCAAGCTGCAAGGCAGCCTGATGGCAGCCTCAGTAGACCTCATGGGGAGCCATGAACTAAAATGATTTGCCAGAGTTGTCCTGCCTTGAGCCAAAATTGGCCTCCTTGGGAAGGCCATGGCCTTGGGCAAGGTGGCCCTCTGCAGTGGAGGTAATCCCTAAAGGGGCTGACAGCAGAGAGCACTTTCAGTAGCAGCAGCCACACATCCTTCCTTGAAGCGGGATGTGGACAGTGCATCACTGAGAGCATGTCACTATTAAGCAATGTTCCCAACAAGCAGCACTTATTTGAAGCCATAGACAAAACAAACCTCGGTTCCTGCTGGGAGTTAGTCTCAATGCAGCTGTTAGAGTCTTAGTCCCCAAACCTTCAGGAGTCAGGGAGATTCCTTTGCCACCAGGATCGAACATTACCTCGTCCTCTCCAGTTCTGCCTTGGCTAAGAACTGACTCCTGGCACCACCAGGATCCTAGACAGAATCCCTTATCTTTTCTTAAACTTTTCTAGCCCTCAGTTCTGGCTCAAAACTCCCAGAAACAAAACACTAGGTCTGAAACTCGTCCTTTCCCTTCCCTAGGCTGTTTCTCCCCTACCTTACCTTGTGGCTAGATGGCTACGTTTTGCACCTGGGGAAGATCCTCCACAGCCTCGTGCTTCCTGAGACTCCGGTGGTGTTGGTGCCAGGCAAACCACTAGGAAATCCAGGTCCCAGGGCCAGCAGGACATTCTGCTTACGACTTCTACAGCAAAGGAAGGATGGGAATTGGGGGTAGAGATGAGCAGAGAAACTCCCACCCCAGAAGGGAGCAAGGAAAAAAGGAACTGGATGTGAGAAGCTGTGCCCAAGACTTGTCTTTTTACCTGTAGGGATATAAAACACAATATGAAGGAAAATTGTCAATATGAGTGAGCCAAGAGGGAAAAAAATATTGGCTTTCTAAAATTAATTTTAATTGCAGTCATTTATAAACCAGCTACTACCACTTATGCCTAATTACCACATGCAGCACAATAACAATTGTACATGTCATAAAGCATGTGATCAGTTCATAGATTGGAAAGCTAAACCCTGCAACTATATGGCTGGCTGATGTGCAAACATCTCATGAATTGAAAAGTATTATAGAAATGTGAGCGTTTTTTTTGTTTTTTTTTTTGAGACAGAGCCTTGCTCTGTTGCCCAGGCTAGAGTGCCGTGGCATCAGCCTAGTTCACAGCAACCTCAAACTCTTGGGCTCAAGCGATCCTACTGCCTCAGCCTCCCGAGTAGCTGGGACTATAGACATGTGCCACCATGCCCAGCTAATATTTTCTACATATTTTTAGTTGTCCAGTTAATTTCTTTCTATTTTTAGTAGAGACGGGGTCTCGCTCTTGCTCAGGCTGGTCTGGAACTCCTGACCTCGAGCGATCCTCCCGCCTCGGCCTTCCAGAATGCTAGGAGTGAGCAGTTCTTGTTATGAGGTTAAGAACATCTCCTCTTGTACCACTCCTCATCTTTGCTGTTCCTGAGCAATGGAACTCACATAGTTTAACTTCAATAGTCTATTAGTCTCAAATTTATTCTGTACTTTTTCTGAATGTTATCATTATTATTACTGGCTAATATTGAGTGCTTGCTACATGTCTTAAGACTTTGTACACTGCAGCACAATGGTTCAGTCGGGAAATCAGAGCCACTATAAGTTGCACAGGAATAGGGACTTCATGTAGAAATGCAAGCTTACATGGGTGTGAGAGAAGCCGGGGAAGTGAAAGTCTAGAAGGTGACATCTGGAGGGCTGGAGAAAAAGATGCTGATGACTTCAGCCTGAAGCCTAGAGCGTGGGTGGAGAAACTCGAGCTCTGGCCGTAACTAGAGTGATGGCTCACAGAAAGGGCTGTGGATTCCCATGTCTGGGAAAGCCCTGTCTGATGAACCTTGGCAACCATGACTCCAAGAACAATGGTCTCCCTTCACTTCTGCCTACCAGGTCTTGCACAAGTCACATACTCAAAGTCTCATTCTCGAATTCCAACCTGGACCCACGTAGGAGAAGGGATTCTGGGAAAGATATTTCCCAGGCTTAGACAGGAGCAAGGCTGGTGGTGCTCAGTGACCAACAGACTATTCAGCACACAGACAACTCTAGTATCTAGGATGTAGGTGTCACTGTTAACATTTTTTGGCAGATAAAATTTGAGATGTTTAATAACTTGCCTGAGGTCACACGCTAATAGCTGACAGAGCTAAAAGTCAAACCAAGCCTGATGTTCATGATTCAACTTTAACAACTCTTCTCTAGCAGCCCTTCAAAAATCGACATGAATACCGATTACCTGTCATAATATTTCTTTTAATATTATGTCCCCATCTCTGTGAGTACCAAAGGCATATATTTTGACTATTCTAGAACACTGAGGGTAAGAGACACAGACCTCGGGACTAAAGTGATGTGTCAGGCATGCACGATTGCTTTGGGGCCGAGTTGTGACATTTCTGCCGCCCTCGGTAGCAGGTGAACTGTTAGGCAGCTCACAGAGTTGAATTATCAGAAAGTCTCTTTTCTTCCTCTGGTTGGAAACAAATTAATATCCATAGTCCTCAATTCTCCAGTCTTTTCCAAACACTGTGCCCTACACGATGCTTCCTTGACCCTCCTTTTGGAGAGAGGGAAGGATATGCTTTCTGTCACCTCAAATGGAGTGTGAAGAGCTTCAGGAGAACCACTTGGGAGAGCCTGACACATGCTCCGCAGACGTTATGAAACAGAATGACTGTTATCGAACTCCTGCCTAGGGGAATGCAATGGGGAAAGATTGCTGCTCAAGTTGCTGGTTTAAAAGCAGAATGAAGAGAGGTAGTGCCTTAGGAACAAACTGTACTTCTGCCCAGAGCAGCAAGACTGTATGAGTTTCCTCATGGGCCAAGTTGGATAGGTAGAGGGGGCCAACTTGGAGCTGTGTTGGGTCCTACCTAAGCGCACTGCCTGGAGGGGAAATGGGACACGGAAGTGCTGGTGCTGATAGTGGGATCAGGGTGGTTCCCAAGGCGCAGCCCCACCCACACCAAGGGAGCTGCCCCCGAAGGTCCTCAGTGGGCAGACCTCCAAAACATCCTTGAGGGAAGGAGCCAGCAATTGTGCACCTGCCACCTCAGAGGAAATCAGTGGATTCCAAACTGCACAAGCCACAAAAGGCCTTTTTTCATTAATCCCCTTTCCTTTTGAGCCTGGCTCTGAAAATGTCAGAAACAACCTCTAGGAAGCAGGAGGAGTCGAAGGGCAAGGTCAAGCAGGGAAGTAGAAAAGTCAATTATGCATCTCTCCTGACACAGGCATCCAAGCCCTAACCATGCACAAGTCTGGGGAGGAAGGGAGACAGAAGGGAGGGAAAAAGGAACCAGAGCAGAGTTTTATGCTAGAAGGAGGCTGTTCTTTTTAGTAAAAGTGACCAAGGGACAGTTTTTTTTTCCCTGTCTAAGAGTAACTGAAAAAGTTTAGAACCTAGCTGTGATTGCAAACAGGAATGGGATTTATCAGGGAGAAATGGGAAAGAATAAAGTTGATTTCTGCTTTACCCTATTCAGTCCAGCTTGTAAGTATTAAGAAAATGATTATACTGATATATTATAATAGGAACAACGGAAGAACATTGGACTCTTAGAAACTAAAAACATTATAGCAGAATTTTAAAATGCCATATAAGAGTTAGAATATAAAGGTGAGGACATCTTCTGAACATTAGAGCAAGAAGAAAAAAGTCAATTAAAAGAAAAGAAAAGTCAACAGTCATTGGAAAGGTCCAGAATGTGATATCATAATACCCATGTTTGGAAAAGAGAAAACAGGGGAAAATGTAGACAAGGAAATTACCAAAGAAACAATGCAAGAAGTCTTCCCAGAACTGAGGACGTGAGTTTCCAAATTAAAAGTGCTCACCCAGCACATGCATTAATTCATTCTACAAATATTTGAAAGCACCTTCTATGTGCTAGGCCCCTATTCTGGAACTACAGAAGAGAC